>NC_066559.1:5943109-6043109 GCF_024679095.1 Eriocheir sinensis | reverse complement strand
CCTACAATCACCATCCCCTTTCTTCTTGTCCTTGCATTCATCCTGTCACCTTTCCCCTTCTTCACATCCCTTCCTTATCTCCTAACCCCCGCCCATCATTCCCCTTCCTCTTCTCCCTCCCTCTTCTCTCATCGCCTTTCTTCTTCTGTCTTTGCCTTCCTCTCTCTTTCTCTGGTTGTCCTTGCATTCATCCTTCCACCTTTCCCTTTCCTCACTTTCCTCCTTCATCTCCCTTCCCTGCCCTTTCCTCTCTCCTCCTCCCTCATTTCCTCCTCTCATCTCCCTCTCTTACCTTCTCCCTCGCCTCTTTTCCCTTTCCTGTATTTCTTTCCCCCTCTTCTCTCTCCCTCATCTCTGCCATCTCTCTCCCTCATCTGTGCCATCTCTCTCCCTCACATCTTTTATCCCCTCCCTTCTCTTTCTTTACTCGCTTTCCTCTCCCTTCCTCCTTCCCCCCACTTCCTCTCCCTTCCTTTTTCCCCTTATTCCTCTCCCTTCCCTTCCCTTCCCAGCTCTTCTCTCCCTTCTTTCCTTGCCTCTTCCTACCTCTTCCCCCGCTTTTCTCTCCCTTTCTCTTTCCCTTCATTCCTTTCCCTTCCTCTTTTCTCGTTTTCCTCTCCCCTCTTTCCCCACTTCCTCTCCCTTAATCTTTCCCCCCCTTTTTCTTCCTTTCTCTTTACCCACTTCCTCTCCCTCTTTCCCCGTCTGTCCCTTCCCCTCCCGCACTGCCTCGCATGTGACCCCCAACCCAGAGCTTTTAACTGGCAAGAGCCGCTTATTTTTTTACTCTCTTGGGTTGTTTTAAGCCACTAAGTAGGCGAGGCTCAGACCGCTGCGGTGGGGGGGCGAAAAAATATCACTTAATTGATAAAATAAAGGCGAATATAAGCACCTGAGAAATGGTAAAAGTAGAAATATCGTGCAGTTTTTATCCAACCGTGATTTGAGTTTATTTTTAGTCTCAGCTTCGCCTCGGAATATATATTTTTTAAAGAGAATATTCGTAATTATCATCAAAGGTGTGTGTGTGTGTGTGTGTGTGTGTGTGTGTGTGTGTGTGTGTGTGTGTGTGTGTGTGTGTGTATTTTTAGTTAGCCTCACGTGGGAAGAACCTTTGCTAGCGATGCACATCTGTTTAATTAATTACGCTGACTTATCGTATTTAATCTTATCCATTCATTAAACTGTGCATCATTTATCTCACTTAATTGGATAAGAGCAGTGGTGCCTTATATACTTTACTTTTTTATCTATCTATTCATTTATCCTTTTATTTATGGTCTTATTTTTCATTTACTTTATTCTTCATTTACTTTATTCTTTTCCCTAACTCTTGCCTTACTTTCTTTTAATCTATCTATTCATTTATTATTTATTTTATTTGCGGTCTTATTCGTGACTTTTATTCCTCATTTGCTTCGTTTAGTCTTTTTTGCCTTTAATGGCGTTTTGGCTCTGTTTGCGCTTCAGGATCAAGGACGATCAAAGGTTCGGATCTGCTTTTGAGTCTCGTTCCTTTTATGCAAGGAGGGAGCTCATGTCGTTACGGAGAAAGGAGAGGAGAGAAAAGGAGAGGAGAGAAGAGGAGAGGAAAGGAGAGGAGAGGAGAGGAGAGGATAGGAGAGGAAAGAGAGAGGAGAGGAGAGGAAAGGAGAGGAGAGAAGAGGAAAGGAGAGGAAAGGAGAGAAAAGGAGAAGAGAGAAGAGGAGAGAGAGAGAATAGAGAGAGGAGAGGAGAGAGAGAGAGAGGAGAGGAGAGGAAAGGAGAGGAGAGAAGAGAGAGAGATTCAAGCATTTCTTTATGCGAGTTTGTTACTATTTTTTTCTTCCTTTGTCTTCTCGTTTGTTTTTTTTCTTTCCTTTGACATTCCTCCATCTTATTCTTCTTTATCTTTTTATCTCACTTTCTCTGTTTTATTTTCAGTCATTTTACCGTCGATTCTTATTGTTTCATTTCTCGCATCGCTGCCATAGTTTTTAACCACGCGTTCTGACTTTTTTTTTTTTTTACCTTTTTATCAGTCACTCCCTCGCTACGTCAGATCCTTTTACTATTCCCTTTTTTTTTGTATTCTTTCACCATCGATTACCTACACCTTCACGCACTCACTTTACTCACTCGCTCCCTCCCAACCCCACTCACTCCGTCACTAATTCATTACTTATTCACACTCATACACACACGCAGGCATTTACTTATTCACTCATTCATTTATATAACATTCATACACTCGCATACGCACGCACTCCGTCACTCATTCACACTTTCATTTACTTACACACTTACAAACACACACCCTCCACTCACACTTTCCCTCACTTCACACGCACGCGCATACTCCCTTACTTCCTCCACACACAAACACACACTCATTCGTATACTTCCAGTTTCACACACTCCCTTACACTCACACACGCTCACTCCTTTACTCCCCCCCACAGGCACTCCTCCTTTGGTATACCACCACACACTCCCTCACTCACTATCCGTATCCTCCCTCGCTCACTATTCTAACTCACCGTGTTCTGCTCCCTCCATCCATCCAGGCCTCGGAACGGAAACTGCTGCCGCCGCCCCGCAAGATCTCGTCGCCGATTGAGCTGCTGATGGAGAGCATTCGCAAGGACCACAGCGTCAACCTGCGCCACGTTACCATACCGGCGCGCGCCAGGCCCATGTCGAGTGAGTACCCGCTTACATTCGGTTGTTATGAGCCTTTGTTCTCTTATTGCCCTTGGTTGTGTTTTTGGTATTGTTCTGTTCGTTCGTTCGTCTCCTCGATTTTTTCTTTTATGCGACTCAGACCAGCCTTAGTCACCCCAAAGCGAAACCCAAGCTAACCAAACCCAACCTAAGCAAACAAAATTTAACCAAACTTTATTCAACCTAACCTAACCCAACCCTTCTTCGTCTCACCCCACTTTATCACCTTAATTACCTTTACCTTGCCGTACCTTGCTTTACCTTACCTGACGTTACCTGGCCTAACCTTACCTTACCTTTCTTTACCTTACATTATCTGACCTCATCTTCATTTCTCTACCCTTCCCTACCCTTACCTCACCTTCCCTTACCTTACTTTATCTCACCTCACCTTATTTTCTCTTCCGTTCCCTTCCCTTGCCTGACCTTTCTTCACCTCACATAACCTTACCTTACCTTACCTTACCTTACCTTACCTTACCTTACCTTACCTTACATTACCTTACCTTAGTCTTTCCCTCCCGAGCTACCAACAGTTCCCGTTTATCCTGTACCGTTTGCTGTCCGCCCGTCTTTTTTTTTTTTTTTATAGCCAGCTGTCATCTGTTCTTTTTTCCCCCTTTTTTTTTTTTTTTTTTTTTTTTTTTTTTTTTTTTTTTTTTGTCGTCGCCGCGTGTCTCGTCTTGTATGCATCACTAACTCGTCCTCCCCGCCTCTCCTGTTCCTGCTGTTATTTTATTTTATTTTTTTTCCTCTCCATTCTCGTTTCTTTTTTTTCGAGCGTGTTTTTCTACCTGTATTATTTTTACGTGCTTGTTTTTTTTTTTCTGTGAGTGTATTCAATGTTTGGGAAAGGATGTGTACCGTTGTTTTTATTTCTATTTCTGTGCGAGTTCGTTTTATTTTTATTTTGCAGTGTTCTCTTTCCTTCTCTTATTTTTCTTAACTGTGTGTTTTATTTTTTCTTAACCGTGTATTTTAACCAAGACACATTCACTCAAGAGCAGCAGCGTCAAGCTAGAAAAAACGAGGAAAGGAGAAAAAAAGAAAAAATCCAAAAGTCCTTGACATAAAGGTGAGGATTTGCTGCAAGAGGAAGGACGGAGAAAAACAGGAGCGAGAGAAGGGGAAGGGGGAGGAAGGGTGACAGAGAGGTGAGGAGATAAAGAAGGGGAGGAGACATGGAGAGGAGATTCACTTTATGGGAGGACCAGGGATACGATGGAGCCGTGAAGGAGGAGGAGGTGAAGGAGGAGGAGGAGGAGGAGGAGGAGGAGCAAGAGAAAGCAGGACTCTGAAGGTCACTCCATGCACAAATATTTCACTAATGGTTTGCTATTTAATCATGTCAAGTGTTGGTACGTGTGTGTGTGTGAGTGTGTGTGTTTATTTGTGTATGGGAGTGTGTGTGTGTGTGTGTGTGTGTGTGTGTGTGTGTGTGTGTGTGTGTGTTTGTGTGTATGAACGAAACAGTTACATCTATGCTTCTGCTATTTTTCTCTCCCTTATCATCCTCCTCCACCACCACCACCACCACCTCTCAATACCTCATTCTCCACGTCATTCCTCACAGCACATTACACATTCAGCCTCCTTATTCCCAGTCCTCATCAGTCACCCCTCCTCTCAGTGTGGCTCCATCCCGCCCTTCCTGCCGGCATCATCGCCCTCTCCTCCCTCTAATCGCGACTCTAAGCGTCTTACGTCTGTTAGCCTTTAAGAGGGTTAGAAGCTCTTCTCATCTGTACCTTGCGCCCTCTTCTTGCTTTCCGCCATTCTTTCCCCCTTTTTCCTCTCCTCTCTTCCCCTTACCTTTCTCCCTTCAGTCCCTCTTATTCTATTCTTTCCCTTCCTTTACCTCTTTCCCGCTCCCCTCCCTTATCCCTTTCCCTCTTTCTTTCTTCTCTTCCCCTTACTTTTCTTCCCTTGGTTTCCCTTGTTCTACCCTTTTCCTTCCTTTACCTCCTTCCCGCCCCCCGCCCTTATCCATCTCTCTCTCTTGTTTCCTCTCTTTCCCCCTTACTTTTCTTCCCTTGGTGTCCCTTGTTCTATCCTTCCGTTTCCTTTACCTCCACCCTGCTCCCCTCCCTTATCCCTTTCCCTTTTGCCTCTCCTCTCTTCCCCTTATTTTCCCCCCTTCAGTTCCCCTCATGCTATCCTTCCCCTTTCCTTACCTCCATCTTGCCTCCCGTACTTTCCCCATTGTTTCCCCTCACTTTCCTCCCTTCCCGTTTTCAAGTTTTCCCTTGCTTTGTGTTATTTCCCTCACTTTCCACCTTCTTCCTCCCCCCTTTCTGCTCACCTCCCCTTTCCTCCTCTTCCAACTACTCCCTCGTCCTCACTTCCCCTTACCTCCTCTCCCCTCGCCTCGCTTTACCTTAACTTTCCCTCACCCGTCCTCACCTCAGGCCAGACGTGTGTGTGTGTGTGTGTGTGTGTGTGTGTGTGTGTGTGTGTGTGTGTGTGTGTGTGTGTGTGTGTGTGAATGCATTTCTTGTTCGCTTTTTGTTGTGTTGTGTCCTCTGTCTGTCCGGCCTGTTTGTCTGGTCTGTCTGTCACGCTCTCTTCTCCCTTCCTCTTGTATTCCTCTTGCTTCCCTCATTCCTTCCCCTTGCCTCGTGTTTTCGTTCTTGCTTCCCTTTTATTCCCTTGCCTCTTGAATTTTTGTTTTCACGTTCTCTCTTTCCTCTCTTTTTTATTTTCCTTCAGTCTGCCTTTCTCTTTCCTTCTTCATTCCTTCATGTTTCTCTCTCTCTCTCTCTCTCTCTCTCTCTCTCTCTCTCTCTCTCTCTCTCTCTCTCTCTCTCTCTCTCTCTCTCTCTCTCTCTCTCTCTCTCTCTCTCTCTCTCTCTCTCTCTCTCTCTCTCTCTCTCTCTCTCTCTCTCTCTCACTTGTGTTGGATTTGCCTTTGCTTGACATTACGTGTTTGTTGACGTGTGTGTGTGTGTGTGTGTGTGTGTGTGTGTGCGTGTGCGTGTGCGTGTGCGTGCCTCTATTCCCAGCCTTCACGCAGCCTTGGGTCTGGCCGGTTATGTATGCTGCAGAATTGTGTCGGCTCTTGGTATTCGTGTAGGCAAACATGCGCGTGTGTCTGTGTGTCGTCTATTTCTGTGCGTCTTTGTGGAGTGCTTTGTTGTGTCCGTTTAACAAAAATATACAGTGTGAGAGTTTGAACTGTGACGCATATAGATAGATGTTGGAAGCTCAGCCTGGTGGTGGTGGTGTGGGGGCGGCATGACGTGGGTGTGTCAGAATATAGAGTGACGCTTGAGCTGATGCGAGACACCAAGGGAGAGATGTAAGGGAGGGAAGGCATATTAAGCAAGCCAACACTTGAGCAGTCAGGCCGACATTCAAGCAGGTAGGAAGGTAGCAGCGGGCAGGTAGGCAAGTCAGCAGGTGAGTAAGATGTTAGACAGACAGGTAGGGAGCAACGTTGCCAGATTGTCGTACTCAGCCTCCTATGTTTGCCGATTTCCGACCCCAAAAACTGCCTCCTCGACCCCAACAACTGCCTTCATATTTAGTTATCTTTAAAATAGTTAATTATTAGTGTTTTTGGCAATAGCGATGGCTCATAAACCGGTAAATACGAGGCTCCGAGTACGATAATCTGGCAACGGGGGTAGGTAGTGGGTAGAGGCTGTTAGAAGAGAATGACGAGAACGAGGATGAAAAACAAAGCAAAAAAATCAAAACAAGGAAACACGAAATACGAAAGGTGCAGTTTGAGAGGAATTTTTGCAGTAAGAGGCAGGTAGGCTGATACGAAGGCATTTAGGTAATCAGAGAAACAGGTAGATAGGTAGGTAGGTAAGGAGGCAGAGAGGGTGGTAAATAGGAAGGTAAGTAGGATAAAAAAGAGGAGGTACTTAATTTTCAACTTTTAATCATCCTTTCTCATACAGGTGCACTCAGGTAGGTAGGTAAGAAGATAGGGAAAAAGGTAGGTAGGATGTCCAGGTAAAGTTAAGGTATGGTCAGCCCTAATTACTCTCCACAGGTCCACGCTCGTATTTCATTTTGAGAGGTTACGTCACAGTTGTACTAATAAAGGCAAGGAGATCTCGTGGATGTATGTCAAGTGGGCAGAGGAGAGGCGGGAGGTGAAGTCTTTATACGTGTTGGGATGCTATACGTGAACAAGAGGAGGAGGAGGAGGAGGAGGAGGAGGGTGCTGTTTGAGACACTGGAGAGCGAGGTAAGAGGAGGAGAAGATGCTGTTAAAGGATAAGGAGAACAAGAACCAGGATAGAGAAACATCGAAACAAGAAAACATGGAAGAGCAGGCTATAAAAGACCAGTTTAACCGGCCTCTTGCAGACTCCTTACGTTCTTATGTTCTTATGTTCTTAGAAGCGGTTACCTACTTTGGTAATTCAGTCTGTTTGCCAGGTAGTTTTGTGACGTGCAGAACAGACTAAAGGAAGCTCTCGTTGTGCGTTTGTAGGGCAACGAAGTAAGGCTTAAAGGGGATGAGGAGTGGTAGAAAGAGGAAGAGGAGGAAGAAGAGGAACATGAGACAATTAGTAGGATAAAGAGGTGCTGTTGGAGGAGAGAGAATGGGAAAGAAGGGTTGAAAGGAAGGAAGAAAGGCGAGAACAAAGGCCCTGGCGTGTATGGGGCAGGTGTGGGTAGCTTGCACAAAAAGGTGTGTCCCCGGGGAGGTGTATGGGCGGGGTGAGGTAAAAAAGCCGTGAGGAAGATCTTGAAGGTGAGGGGAAAAGGAGGATTCTACTGCTTGTTGCTCGAGGATGGAAGTGTGGGATGCGACAGTGTTCTTCTTTGGATTATTTTTACCCTCAAGGCTTGCTCTCCTTACTTCCTCTTCCCATGCCTGACAATGACGTCGAAGAAGGAAGATGCGATGGATGAGAAATGGAGGTGTAGAAGACGACATGTTTTTCTTTCTTTCTTTGGATTATCTTTACGCTCAAGGCTTGCTCTCTTTGCCTCCTCTTTCCCTCCCTGAGAATGACGTCGAAGAAGGAAGATGCGAAGGATAAGAAATGGAGGTGTTGAAGGCGACGATGTTTTTCTTTCTTTCTTTGGATTATCTTTACCCTCAAGGCTTGTTCTCTTTGCCTCCTCTTTCCCTCCCTGACAGGTAAGTCGAAGGAGAAGCAAGAGGCGAAGGATGAGCAGAAGGAGGAGGAGGATGAGATGAAAGAGTAGGTAGGAAGGAGGGGCACAGTGTCGCCTCAGGACCCGCCGTGTGAGAGCAACAAAAACTCGACTAATGACAACAAAACCTTTTTCACTCTACGTCCCGAGTGGCCCCGCGTGGAGGACTTTCCATAGTGTTAGGCTGAAGGAAAAAGCCACCACTGCCTGTATCATTATCATTCCACGCATAGTAAGGGAAAAAAGAGATGGATGAAGGAAGAGGGGGTGAAATAATACTAAAGAAAAGACGTGTATAGAACAAAAAACAGTTAGAGAGGTAAAAGGAATGATTGAGAAATGTACAAACGATATGTATAGAAGGGAAAAAAAAGGGGGTAAACACATACAGCAAAAAGGACTAAAATAAAACGAAAGAAGAGACATATAGAAAAAGGAAGAAGGAAGAAGATAATGAATGGCTGAGGAATGCACACTCGAGTTTATTAACGGAGGAAGGAAAGAAGAATAAAAAGGTGAAGGAAGAGGGCGTGAAATAAACTGAGAGAAGAAACAGATACGGAACAAGGAAAAATGTAGGGAATGGCTGAGTAATTCAAACATGACAAATCGATGAGCAAAGAGATGAAGAAGAGGGACCAAAAATAAGGTTAAAAAAGAGACAAATATAGAACGAGGAATGAAGAGAGAGAGAGAGAGAGAGAGAGAGAGAGAGAGAGAGAAAGAGAATAGCTAAGGAATGCATACGACATACTCAAAAGAGGAAAGAAAGAAAAGTAAACATTAGACGGATAAAAATGACGAAAATAAAATGAATGAAAAAACAAATATAGAAAAGGAAACGAGAGAGAAATTAAGGATGCCTGAGGAATGCATACACCATAGAATTAACAGAGGAAAAAAAATACTGAACAAATGAAGGAAGTAAAGTAAGTTAAATTAAACAAAAGATAAAATATACCACAAGGATCAGAGAGAGAGATAAAAAAGAAGAAACAGCGAAAAGGAATCGGTCTTGGTCTACACTCTACAGGGTCTGGGGCGGGGCTGAATGGTCAAAAGGAAGGCGCATTAGACCACGTTGAATCATTTTACCTATCCTGTCACTTTCATCGACTCTTACTTTCATTTTCACTACAATTCATTTTGAGATCCGTGAAGTGTGGTGAGACTGCGCGTAGAGTTGCGATATCTGTGCTTAACTTCGTGTAACTTAACTTTTTTTTTTTTTCTACAACGAAGGAGGCAGCTCAAGGGCACACAAAAAAAGGAAACAATAATAAAAAAAAAAGCCCGCTACTCGCTGCTCCTAAGCCCGCTACTTGCTGCTCCTTATTTTACGTTGATGTTTTTTTGTATGATATGTTATGGTGTAGCTGTTTTTGTTGCGGTGCTGAAGTTAGAGAATGTTTCGAAGGGGATATGTTGTTTGTTTTATCACTTTGGCGCGTAGAAAAGGCTCCTGTTAAGTTGAGGTGCCCCCATTTCCTCTTTCCTCTTTCTTACTTCCGTTTTGCCTCTCTTCCTCTTACCTCCCTTCTTCCTAGACCTCTTTCTTCCTTCCTATCCATTTTTTCCTTCCCTCTCGCCCTCCTCTCTCTTTCCCTTTCTTCCCTGTCCACAGTTTTTCTTTCCTCTTCTTCCTATCTCTTCCTTCTTTTCTGCTTCCGTTTAACCTCTCTTGCCTCTTGCTTCCCTCCTGCCCATTTTTCCTTACCTCTCTCCTTCCTCTCTCTTTCCTTTCTCCCTTTTCCCTATCTACCTTTTTTTCTTCCCTTTCTCCCTCTTATGTCTTCCTTTTCTTCTGCTTCCATTTTACCTCTTTTTTTCAGTGAGGTTATTATTAGGTGTGTGTGGACTTAATATACTAATGGAAATCAAGTTTTAAAGGTCAGGGGCACGCTTTCCTCCTTACATAGTAATAAGCGTAGGCCTCCACGATCCAGTTCCACCCAGTCAGGCAGAGGCACGCCCTTCGAGCCACTCCGTTTCCTGGGCGGCGGCGGCGGCGGCGTGTCAAGGGTGTCGGGAGGAGCGGGCGGCGGCGTCTTGTTGGTCACTCCCGAACAATTATATTATCTCGCCGCACAACAACTAGGCGGCCTTGGGCGTAGCCTTTAAGGGGCGAACCTGACCAGTTATCCTTCGGGGGTTGAAGTGTAGTGATAGTGATAATTGCTGTAGTAGTTGTCACACTGGAAAGGCATTTGTAGTGATGGAAATTGACACAAAAACACAGGGATGTCAAGAGTCCGTAAATGGATATTCGTAACAGTGAAAGTAGCAGTAGTAGTGGTAGTAGTAGTAGTAGTAGTAGTAGTAGTAGTAGTAGTAGTAGGAGGAGGAGGAGGAGGAGGAGGAGGAGGAGAAGTAGTAGTAGTAGTAGTATTTGCCAGGCATTCCTCGAGATAAAAATAGACACAAAAACTAAAGAGCGTGGAGTCGGCAAAAGGCCAGTCAGGGTACTCGTGACGACCTTGTAAATTATCTCTCACACACACGGATCCTCTGAAAGTCCAAGTTCGCATCATTCATCAATAAGCCTGCATCTTAACTTCACTACCTGGCGAAAGTATTGCATGAATCAATCTAATGTTCTCTCTCCCCGTAACAACCATATTAATGCACTCTTTTTTTCATCCCTCGAATATGTCACGTCACCGCTCCCCCTTCGCCTCTCCAGAGCAAGCAATGTTAGAACTGAAAGGGTGTCGTGTGGGGCACCAGAAAGGACCAGTAGGGAAGCAGTGGTAATGAAATGCTGTTTATCTATCACTAAAGTAAAACTGGACCATCAGCATCAGCAGTGGTAGTCATATTGGAAGTATTAGTAATAGTTGCAGGTGTCTTAGTATGAGGTGCTGGCGGGCCACGCAAGAGTGACAATACTGGTGGTCCTTAATATCCTCAGCTTCTTATACATGCAGATTTTATTTATGGCATAATTTCTGACTTGAAAAAAAAAACTGAATATCGCAAAACATCCCGTAAGCCGTTTCCTTTACTGTTAAAAAAACATACATACATACATAACATACACGTGTCCCAGTGTTACCTACAAGGGCCACAGGTCGTAATGGTGAGTGGCGGGAAGACGATGCGGAAGGAGGTCTTGAGGACGGGTGAGCGGGGCGAGGCGGCGAGGGGTCAATGATGGTGAGATTGAAGCCGGAAGGAGGCCATCGGAATAGATATTGACAGGAGAGTCGAGTGAGAGGAAGAGGAAAAAGAGAACAAGGGAACAGGGGAATACATAGGAATACATAGTTCAGGTAGACAAGCTAATGATAAGAGAGGGAAGTTCAGTGGAAATATAAAATAATGAGATGGAAGATAGCGATGGAAGGAGGCCAGCGGAATATCGGGTCGTATTATAAGACATTTCGCTGCCCAAGAATACATATTTTACAATGCTTTCATAGGAGTTGTGGGCATTTCCAGTAGTAGTTTTATGACCCTGGTGGTAGTTTGACCTTTCTTCTGTACCGTGAACCTCGGGAAACACTCATTGGAACCCGACTGACCCCCTCTTTGACCTTTGGAAATAGCTGATATGAGAAGCGAAAGTGTCTTATAAAACCAGCCATATTGACGGGAGAGTCGAGTGAGAGGGAGAGTAAAAAGAGGACAGGGAACAGCAGAGTAAAAGATAGACAAGCTAGTGCTGTACGATAGAGAGGAACGTTGAGTGGTAACGAAGAAGGAAAAGGAAAGGGTGCGGTCGAGAAAGGAGGGCCGTAGAATGGAGTGAGAGGGAAGGGCGAGTGATAGATAAAGAAGATAAAGACAAACAACGAAGTGGAGCAAGTAGTGGTGGATAAGGAAGAGCTATAGGATAAGGAGGGTAGGCGAGAGAGGAGGGATAAGAAATAATGGTGTGAGGGATACAACAGAGATTGGAAAAAAAATATCAGAGAGAGAGAGAGAGAGAGAGAGAGAGAGAGAGAGAGAGAGAGAGAGAGAATAAAGGAGTGGAAATATGTAGCAGAAAAGAAAGAGATGAGATGATACAGAAAAGGAGAATGGACACTAAGATGGCGAAGAAAGGGTTAGGCATCAAAGTTAAAGGGAAGGTGATGGAAGGGGAAAAGGGAAGGAAACAACGAAATGGATAAGAGATAAAAAAAAAGAGGAGTGTGTGGTAGAGAAGATGGGGGGATGGAAGTGAAGGAGATAGGGGAAAAGGTGCTGTCTCCCTCTCCTACTCCCTCTCCCTCTCTCTCGCCATAATCCCTCAAAAGAACATGGCAGCTTACACGCGTTCCCTTGCATGAGTACCGCCCCTTGAAGCCCCCGCCCCCCACGCCCACGTCCAGGGTCAAGGGGTGCTTTGCCAGTCGACGGGGGAGCAGCTGGGGTCATCGGTGTGTCAGGACGCGGCTCGGCGGGCTGCTAGGGATCGTGTTTCCGTCGGTGGTTTTGTTTAATTAGTCCAAAGTCTCTCTCGGGTTGAAGTTTTCCGTGCAAGTAAAGTATGATGAGAGTGTGTCTGGGTGTGGGTGGGTGTGTGTGTGTGGCGCGTGGGGACTTCTCTTTGTGGTTGGTCTAATACTTGTTAATTTTTCGTTGTTATTTGTTCGTAGAGTTTAAGTATGTGTTGTATTTATTTATTTTTTACTTATTCTTATCTTTATTTCCTTAGTTTTAGTTATTTTTTTTTGTGTGTTTTTTTCATCATTGCCAGCCAGTACCCTTCCCGAAAGAGGCAGGAGAGACATTTTTTTTTATTCTCTCTCTCTCTCTCTCTCTCTCTCTCTCTCTCTCCACCCAACTTGTGATCGGCTTCAGGTTCTCTGACCATTACGTTCGCTAACCATTAAGCTGTCGTAATGAACTCCCTTTGCCGCAGCTGCTGTGTAAATATTATCATAGTTTCTGTTTCAAAAGAGCACCTACGTCACGGTTTCTATGCTGATCTTCAATGATCATACCCACTCTTTAGCTTATTCGGTCAGTTACTACGCAGACTCAAAGAAACAGGAAGCAGAATCGACCCCATTTGACGTAGGTTCGGATCTACATAGTAAGTTTGTTAGGGAAGGATTGAGTGCCGCTTCCCCTCCGTCGACTCCCGCTGCGTCTCCTGTATGTTTCAATAAGAGCACCATCGCTTTAAAACCCCGCGGAATCTATACACCTGACCTAGTTTCTGTCCCTAGGCAAGATGGAGGAAACAGATTATTCTATTTCGTCCTTTATTCGCTTGTTAGGGTAGGGAAACAGTGGCGTGGGATACTCTTTTTATTTTTGCCATGACAGAAAATGAAGAGATGGCAATATAAACTGATTTTGATGTGGATTTCCTCGGATAAATGATGAATACAATGATGATGGTAATAATAAAAATAATAATGACAGTAACCAAATAGAAAATAATGATGATACAAAAACGAGGAGCAATAACAAAGCACTATAAACTAATATAAACACGAGTGATACATTTGGTAAAGCCTTTAGAAAAAATAACAAAAAAAAAATGAAAGACTCAAGAATGTTTCCACGTAAGTAAAAGTTGACAAAAAGTAGAAAGTTAAAGCGATTGGAAAGTTAGTAAGTCATGAGAGAGATAAAAAAAAAGGGAAGGTAAGATACACTGTTTTCCTGATGCTGTTCTCGTGGTGGTGGTGGTGGTGGTGGTGATTGTGGTGGCGGTGGTGGCTATAGTGGTGATGATGGTGGTGGTGATGATGGAGTCGATGTTTTAAAGGAAAGGAAAGGCAGTCAATAAAACAAGCGTGTATGTGGGGGTGGGGGTGGGGGGGGAGATTGTGTGTGTGGTATGGAGGATGGGGAGATTGTGTGTGGGGGAAGGGGAGATTGTGTGTGCGTGTGGGGGGGGGGGGGGAAAGGGGAGATTGTGTGTGGAGGGGGGAAGGGGATATTGTGTGCATTTATGGGAGGGGAGGTTGCGTGTGTGTGTGTGTATGTGTGTGTGTGTGTGTGTGTGTGTGTGTGTGTGTAGGGGTGGGGTTGTTTGTGCGTGTTTTGATTCGTTCGCCTTTGAAAACTAATTAAATATTTTCCTGTTTTCCTTCATCAGTGTTGGGGTAGGTTGAAAAGCCCAGCAAAGCATTCAACGAAACGAAAGCAATTAAGAATCACGTTTTCTAGTCCATAACAACAACAACAACAAACAATAACAACAAAGCGAAGACAAACATTTTACGATACTATAAATACCAATATAGTGATGAATTGAACGTTTGTAATATTAGAAAAAAAATATATACACTTGTTTACTCGAATATTTCTTCTTTTCTTTATTTATTTGTTTTGTTCATCCATTCATTCATTCTTTCATTCATTATGCCTGAACCCACTGCAATTTCACGTAATATGAGAGAGAGAAAGTCATTTACCTGGTCCTCGACATTAATATGGCCGGAGAAGGAATTACCGTGAGCCTCGTAAAAGGATGAACAGCTCTTCCCTAACCCGAATCTCATTTATTTTTCCTCTCCTCTCCCTCTTTTCCTCCTCCCTCCCCTCCTATTCATCCCAAGCACGACTACGCAATATTTTAGA
Source organism: Eriocheir sinensis (assembly GCF_024679095.1). Classification (NCBI taxonomy): domain Eukaryota; kingdom Metazoa; phylum Arthropoda; class Malacostraca; order Decapoda; family Varunidae; genus Eriocheir; species Eriocheir sinensis. The sequence goes on along the minus strand of NC_066559.1, from coordinate 6,028,757 downwards.
ATGAACCTGAACCCTTACCTTAGTCCTCCTCCTCCTCCTCCTCCTCCTCTTCCTCTTCCTCTTTCTCTTTTGTTCATATTTACTACTCCTGTTATTCCTCCTATATTACTCCTTTTACTACAACAACAATAACTACTACTATTACTACTACTACTACTACTACTACTACTACTGATGATGATTATGATGTTAGTGTCAAGAACCTCTGTATTTCTGTTAGGGTTTTGTGCTCTCGCTGTCCGTATTAATTATTTACTTTTCTCGTTTATTATTAACTTGACATTTCCTGCCTCTCCGTTAGGTCTGTGTAATGTTGTTGTCTTTATATTGCCACCTTGCACGTAGTTATCTCTCTTTTTAGTTTCGTTCGTCTTTTCTTTCTCTCTTGTTTGTCTTTTTCCTTCCCATCGTTTCTCTGTGTCGTGTTTTCTGTTCTCCTTATCCTTCGTTTGTGTTCCGTTCTTCCCTTCTCTTCCCTTCCCTTCCCTCTCCCCTTCCCTTCTTCTCTTCTGCATGTGTTCTCGCTTCCTCCCCTCTTCGTTTTTATGTTCATCGTTAGTTTTGTCAATAGTGTGTATTCTTTTTCTGTGTATATTATTTTTATCATTCATTTTATTATTACCTGTTTTTTGTGTGTTTTTCTTTACTTTCGTTTTTATTTTCCCATTTTCTTAGTTTTTTTTCTGCCTACCTATTTGTTTCCTTCACATATCCGCTAGTTTTCTTTTTTTTCTCCTTTCGGTCTGTTTCCTTTCCCTTCCACCTGGTTTCCTCCACCTACCTGTCTCCTCCATCCCTCCACTGACCTGTAACCTTTCATTTGGTCATCTTCGCTCCTCCTCCTCTTACTCTTCCACCAACTCCTCTTCCTGCTCCTCCTCCTCCGCCTTCTCCTCTTCCACCAATTTCTCCATATCTACATACATATATACATAAGCAATTCTCTCTCTCTCTCTCTCTCTCTCTCTCTCTCTCTCTCTCTCTCTCTCTCTCTCTCTCTCTCTCTCTCTCTCTCTCTCTCTCTCTCTCTCTCTCTCTCTCTCTCTCTCTCTCTCTCTCTCTCTCTCTCTCTCTCTCTCGAAACCCTCCATCAGCCAGCCAGCCACCCAGAACACTTATCCCTTACGCCCACTCCGCCCTCCCACCCGCCCGCCCGCCCTTCGATTCTCCCGCCCACGCTCTCCCCGCCCACGTACCCTCCCGCATAAAGCCGTAGTTTCCTTCCGTGCGGGTCTTGCGTAGCGTGGGTGGGTGTGGGCGGGTGGGTGTGGGTGGAGGAGGGTGGATAGCGGCGAGAACAAGAGGAGAAGGAAGGGTGAGGGTGGAAGATGTGAATTGGGCGTGATGTGATGGAGGAGGAGATGAATGAGGAAGAGGAGGAGAGAGGGTTGGGATGAGGAGGGAAACCGTTTTATGTTTTGTTGGATTGGTGTGGAATTTTGGACTATGCGGAATGTGAAATATGTGGAAGGAAGGGGAAGAGGAAGAGGAGGGGATGAGATATGAAAGAGTATGTTGTTTACGATGGAATGAAGAGGAAATTTAAAGCATGAGAGGAAGAGGGAAGTGAGATTGGAAAAGAGTATGCTGTTAGTCTTGAGAGCAGGAGATTCTTTGTTGGTATGTGGAAGAAAGAGGAGGAGGAAGAGGAAGAGGGAAATTAAATGGGAAAGAATATTTTGTTTATGGCGGAATGAGGAGAAATTCTAACATGTGAAAGGAAGAGGAAGATAAAAATAAAATGAGAAAGACTGTACTGTTTAGGTTGGCATTGAAGAGGAATTTCTGTGTTTGGAGGGAAGAAGGAAGAGGAGGAAGAGGCGAATAAGGGAGGAATATTAGGAAAGGGGGAAAATAATGGCAGAAGGGGAGAGATAACATTAGGGGCGGAGTGTAATAAGGGATAAAAAATGTATAGACACAGTTGCTCTCTCTCTCTCTCTCTCTCTCTCTCTCTCTCTCTCTCTCTCTCTCTCTCTCTCTCTCTCTCTCTCTCTCTCTCTCTCTCTCTCTCTCTCTCTCTCTCTCTCTCTCTCTCTCTCTCTCTCTCTCTCTCTCTCTCTCTCTCTCTCTCTCTCTCTCTCTCTCTCTCTCTCTCTGTCTCTCTCTCACTCTCTCTCTCTCGCTCTCTCTCTCTCTCTCTCTCTCTCTCTCTCTCTCTCTCTCTCTCTCTCTCTCTCTCTCTCTCTCTCTCTCTCTCTCTCTGTCTCTCTCTCTCTCTCTCTCTCTCTCTCTCTCTCTCTCTCTCTCTCTCTCTCTCTCTCTCTCTCTCTCTCTCTCTCTCTCTCTCTCTCTCTCTCTCCGGTTTCAGTCGCTCTAACATTTTCTTTCCCTCGCTCGTTTGACTTGATTTGTTTCACTCTCTTTGAAACGGAAGGGTCCTGATCGTGTGTGCGTGCGTGTGTGTGTGTGAGTGTGTGGGTGTGTGGGTGTCAGCTGAGAGAGAGAGAGAGAGAAAGTCGTTCCGTAGCTTATTTTAATTACATTTCGGCCCCAAGGGTGACGGAAGGGGAAATTATATACCTTGGCGTTGCTGGGATGCCTAGTTTCCTATTCTCTCTCTCTCTCTCTCTCTCTCTCTCTCTCTCTCTCTCTCTCTCTCTCTCTCTCTCTCTCTCTCTCTCTCTCTCTCTCTCTCTCTCTCTCTCTCTCTCTCTCTCCCCCAAGAAAGTTCGTGAGATAGTGAAAGTCACCTCTAGGAATTTTAATTGGAGTTTGAGTGCAGGTGTGTGTGGAGACGGACAGGTAGAGGTGGATGAAAGGTAAGGGAAGTGGAGAACCAGGTGTGTATGGATGAGGGATGGAATGGAATAAGTATGAAAGGTATGGATGTATAAATAAATGTGTTTGTGTGGATGGGATTGATGGATGGAAGAAGTGGATGAAGAGGTGGTATATGGGTGAATGGAAAGAGTGGATACATGGATGAATATAATAGTAGAGGTTTGTATGCATGTAGGCGTGTGAATGAATAGATGGAGTAACGGATGAATGAAGTGGATGGGTAGATTAAGACAGGTGTAAAAACTAGGAGGTGGATGAATGGGTGGAGGAGGGTGTTAGTGGAGGGATGGAATTAACAGGCAGATGGAGAGAGGAAACCCTTCCCCCTTTTTATTTCCTCCATTCTTCTCTTGTTTCTCTCCCTTCTTTCTTTTCTCTCCATCCCTCTTTACTCTCTTCATCCCTTCCCACGCATCTTTCCATCCTCCTCTTCCTCCTCCTCCTTCCTCTCACTTTTCTCTCCCTCCATCTCTATACTTTCTTTCCTTCCCTCCCTCCAATATACCGTGTCCTCGTAGAGCCTATCGATCCCTTACCTTAAAGTCGAGTACAGCGTATCGGAGCGTCTAAAAAGCGACCTTATGTGTACGCCTCTTTGGTTAGCATCGTCCTGCCTCCCTTCCTCTAATTCTGATCATTTGTTAACCCTGACTAATTAATGAGGTAGCTAAGCACACAGGTATTTTTGAGAGAGAGAGAGAGAAGAAGAAAGAAAAGAAAAGAAAAGAAAAGAAAAGAAAAGATAACAAAACAAAATAAAATAACATAAGAGAAGAGAAGAGAAGAAGAGAGAGAGAGATAGAGAAGGATAAGTTACATGGAAGACTCGTGTATGTGAAAAGTAAAATAGAAAAGTTGGAGAGAAAAAGTTTAAAAAGAGAAGAAAACATAACGATAACGTAGAAGACTCTTGCTCCTCCTCCTCCTTCTCCTTCTCCTCTCTTCTCATCCTCTTACTCTTCCTCTTCTCTCACCTCCTTATCCTCTTTCTCTCTCCTCCTCCTCCTTGGTCGGGCTTCTAATCTTTCCTCCTCCTCTTCCATTGTTTGCTTTTGAGTCTAAAATTTCTTAACCTTCATCGTGGGAGTATTTATAACCAAACATGGCGAGGGTACTGATACACACACACACACACACACACACACACACACACACACACACACACACACACACACACACACACACACACACACACGGATTAACCTCTCATGTTTCAGGTTTGCCTCATAATCTTGAAGCCCTCGGGAGGTAAAGAGGTTTGGAGTGTATGAGGTTAGCCGGGAGGGGGGAGAGGGAGGGGGGAAAGTGGGGAGGGAAGGAGAGAAGGGGGGGATGGGGGCAACAGCGAGATCAGGTCAAGTTCAGGTACCAATATAGTTTCTCTCTCTCTCTATCTATCTATCTACCTATCTATCTATCTATCTATCTATCTATCTCTTGCGCAACACACGCAACACACACACAATCATCAGACGCTCCACCGCTCACTCCTCTGCAACACCTGTGATTCTTTCTATTCAGTAAAGCTTTTCCCCAAATCTTCCTTCCTCCCTCATTGCCTGCCATCCGTCTTGCTGTCTCGCTCTCCTGCTGTCTTCCACCGCTAGTTTCATGGTCGCTGCTCTTGTGAATGTGCTGAACGTGGCTGCATGACTTCTCCTCTCTCAATCATTCCTTCCATCTTTTTTCTCCTATTTTCTCTTTTTTTTTTCTTTCTTCCATTTCAGCATTCGTCATTCGTATACTGTCCATGTTTTTAGTGCAAGGGGAGGCTGTTAAGTACTGTTGCTCATTTATCTCTTGGCATGTTTCTAATGCAAGAGGTAACCAGTAATTTCCGCTTTTCCTTTCCCTCTTTCTCCCTTCCTCAGCATTATTCATTCATATTCTATCCACGTTTGTAGTGCAAGAGGAGGCTGTTAGTAGGTAGTGTTGCTCATATATACCCCGCCATGTTTGTGATGCAAGAGGTAGCCAATAATTCCCGTTTTTTTTACTTTCTCTCCCTCTTCCTTCCTCGGCATAATTGACTCGTACTATATCCACGTTTCTAGTGCAAGAGGTATCTAGTAATGTGTTCACTCTTTCTCCTTTTGTCATTCTTCTAACGTAAAGTGAGAGAGCACATGTTTTTTTTCATCTCTGTTCTCCATCTTAATCATGAGTAAACCACTAAGCTCTTCTCTTATCTCCTGCTCATGAATTAAAGGAAGAGAGGATTAGTATTATTTTCACTGTTTCTCTCTTGTCCATGTTTCCAGAGTTAGGGTCAACGAGTAATATCTTAACTATTTAATACTAACTCTCTTGTCCAAAGTTTTAGTGCAAGTCAGCCATATAACAATACCATTTCTTTAAAATCTCTCGTCATTGTTTAGTATGCAAATGGGAGCTGGTAATGGTCTCTTTTTTTATTTTTTTATCTCATCAGTATACCTGGTAGAGTGGTACAGACTGCCTTGCCTTATCTGTCTCTCCCTCCTTCTCTCCCTCTCCCTCCGTCTCTCCTTCTCTCTCCCTTCTTTCCCACTACCTCCTTCCCTTCCTCTCTTTCCCTTCTTCCCCATTACCTCCTTCCTTCTCTCCTTCTCCCTCTCTCTCCCCTCTTCTCTCCCTCTCCCCTCTTTCCAACCTCTCACCTATTTTTTCCCCTACCCCTTTCACTTCTCCCTCCCTTCTCCCCATCTACCATCCTCTTCCCTTTTTCCCCTCTTCTTTCATCTCTCCCTCCTTTCTTCTTTCCTCCTTACCTCCTTTACTCCCTTCTAACCCCCCCCCCCCCCCCCCTTCACCCGTGTTGCCACCACCTTCCCACGTCATGGCGCCTTTCTTTCGCCGCAGGAGTGTCAGGTCAGATCGAGAAACAAATTGGCCTTTGTTTTGTAACGCTCCCTCTATCTCGTTATGGAGCAGTCAGTGGATTTCTTTTTTTCCCTTCCCACCGCTCGTTCCGCAGACCTTGACCTGAGTGTGTGTGTGTGTGTGTGTGTGTGTGTGTGTGTGTGTGTGTGTGTGTGTGTGTGTGTGTGTGTGTGTGTGTGTGTGTGCTTAAGAAAAATTACAGTATCTCTTCACCTTCCTGCTAATCAAGAGACACATTTTTTCTCATTTTTCTTACCTTGGAACGCACTTTTTTTTAGACATGGAACCTGATCCTGTAATCCTAACCTCTTTCCCTCAATGCAGGTGTCTCGCGTACTACTTGGAGGCAAAGAATGAATGGTGGACGCTTCCTTGCTTCCTTGCTTGCCCTCCTTTTTTTTCAAGGTTCTGAATATATGTTTAAACTGTGAACGTTTTTTTATATAGATTAATATTATTATTATTTTTTTTTTACTGTTTCAAAACTGTGCCTGAGCTTTCAACGCCTTCCTGCTCTTTACTTTATATCTTCATCTTTTTTTAATCTCAAAATTCTTCTTCCCGTGCCTCTTAAAACCCTGAACTATGAACGCTTTCCAACTTTCCTCTCTTTTCACTTTCATTTTCTTTACTGTTTCAAGACTATGTATACGCGTACTCCCTCTTTCTCTTTTCATTTTCATTTTTGAACCGTAAACTCCTTCCTGCTCTTTACTTTATATATTTCATCTTTCTTTCAACTTTCATAACCCTCCCCCTGCCACTAAAAATCCTTAACTATGAACACTTTCCAACTTTCCCTCTCTTTTCATTTTCATTTCCTCCGCTCTTTCAAGATTATATATTCGCGTATCTTTTTTTGCTGTTTCACGACTATGCACCTTCTACCCCTTTCCTTCCACCTCTTTACCTCCCGACTTCCTTCCTTCCCCTCTTCATTTTCTTCACTCTTCCAAGTCTGTGTATACTCGTACTCCCTCCCTTTTCATTTTCCTTTACTTTTTACGGTTTCAAGGCTATGCACACGTACTCCAGAAAGTTTTGAGTGTGTCCGCAAACCCCTCGGGCGTCCCACAGTCCCAAAACGGGTGACCTAATCTTGGCTGCCCTCGTCCCCTCGTACCGCCGCGTCAGGAGTCTAGAGGGGAAGGGTTGAGGGGGGAAGGAAAGGGGGGAGGACGAACACGAAGGCGGGTGGTGATGGTTGTGGTGTTTTTTTCTTTATTGTTGTACTGTTTGTGTGCGTCATCTCAAGTGGAAGGAAGTTTTACGAATATACATTTGTTTTACCTTGAGTTATGACGCTCCCTCATTCTTGCTCGCCTGCTTTGTTTTAACTCTGCTTTCTCTCTCTCTCTCTCTCTCTCTCTCTCTCTCTCTCTCTCTCTCTCTCTCTCTCTCTCTCTCTCTCTCTCTCTCTCTCTCTCTCACACACACACACACACACACACACACACACACACACTCGTTTTTGACCTTGGGCCGAAGACTAACAAGGTGAGATGAGTGGAAAGTTTGTAATTGCAGGTGTGGGGTCATGTATCAGGCGCAGGTGTGGTGATACTGTGTGGCAGGTGTGTGGTGAAATTGGCTGGTGCAGATGTGGGGTCCGGGGTGTGCAGTTACAGGTGTAGGATTACAGGTGTGGGAATGAGGATGTGGCGTCTTGGCGGTGTGGGTTCACGTGTGGAGGTCCCCGTGGAGGCTGTTGTGGCCACCGGGGGAGCCGGGGACGAGGGGCAGCATGGCGAGCACCGGGGAATGTGGCCGTGAGAGTATTACGAGAGGAAGCGAGCGTGGGCAGACGGGGGGAGGGCGGCGCATGCCCGACAGGGAGGAGGAGAGTAGGAGGCGCGTGAAAGTAGCGGGAGGGAAGGCAGACTGGCGGGCTGGCGGCTGGCTCCCTTGGACCCTCGCAGTCAGTCGCACAGTGAGAGCGGCCACGTACACAGGCACTGCCCCGCTCCGACACCCTCGCGTCGTGCGTGCCACCCTCTCCCCGCGGGCCCGGGACAGGCTCCGCCAAGTAACACTTTCCCCAGGCAGTGCCGGACTATTGTTTCTCCTTCCCTCTTTGGACGGTGTGCAGTGATCAGCAGTGACCATGCTGGTGGAGCTCGTGCGAGACACCAAGCGGGATCCCACCTTGGTGACCTCAGGTGAGTGGATGACTGGCTGGTCGCGGCGCTGCCCCGTGTGGCTGGCCCGCCGCCCCTCCCGTTCCTTCCCCCTTCGCCGCTGCCCACCTCTGACCCACAGCCCCACATCCCCGTCCGCCGTGCCCTCCCGCCGGTCACACTCACCGCGCGCAGACCTGTGGCCGCTGCGTGCCTGGGCCAGCCACCGCGCGGCCCCTGCAGGCACAAGGACTGTCACCTCAGTCACCACACCTCCTAGCTGCCCGCAGACAACAGCACTCTGAGGGGCCAGGGAGTAGTGGGAACGCTTTGTTAGCTTAGAGGGAGAGAAAGAACGAATAACGGTAAGGAATGCAAGGTACAGAGACCAACCTGCTCTTCCAGCTGCGCCGCTCTGCCTTGCGGACTTGTCACCACCCCGAGGGGCCTCACGCGCGACATGGGACTCGATAGGGAGCTGTGGCGCCTTTCACAGGGCAGCTGTTCAGAGCCGAGACTCTGACGTAGCTGAGGGCAAACACCCGAGCCAACACACCAGAGAACCGTTGTCTGAAGCGACTGTTTGCTTTCCTGTCATGTATTGTGCGAGCCTTGCATCATCCCCGGCGGTGTGTGTAGTGCTGAGGGGAGAGCAGCTTGCTGAGTGAAGGGCACCCGAGCGTCGCCGATCCATGCAGGGGGACAGACAGACGGCCTTACATTCTCTCAGTCCCCGACCTTGCCCGGCCTGACCATGGCCCCCAAACCTTCACTCCTTCAGGTTCACCGTCGGGCTGACGTGCTGACGCGTCGTGTCTGTGGGCGTGGATGTGTGGGCGCCTATGCAATGGACTAAAAATACAACCCTCGTCTGTTTGGAAGTTAAACACGAGCTTTGCAAACATAAATATTTACGGAGTGGAGATAACGTACAGTGCTTCAATGCATTTTACGATTTCAGGTAAAACTTGCTGGATCGCTGTGGAGAGGATTGCGAAATACAGTCATTGGTGACCGAGTCCGTTGTCCTTCCTATAAAAAAATATCTGCGCGTGGGAGTCGCTCATGGAACAGCGTGGGCGGATCACTCGCAACACAGACAACTAAGCAAAGCGTTCGAGGCCAACAAGCGAACCATAAAACTCGCTCGTTCGTATATTGGTCAAAGAAACGAGATTAGCGGGAGCTGGAAACGCGCGCTTTGAAGTATACGTAACGAATGTAAAACCCAAAGCAGGAGAAACTCAATTAAAAAGCGATATAAACGAAGAGGTTGAAAGGTTGCGAGAATGGTGCTCTTTAAAATCTTCATACTGTGACCTTGATCTATTTCTACCATTACCTTCACGACACATTTGTAAGTCCATTGGTAGTATTAAGGTCTCCAAGCATCCGTTTATATGACCCAGCTCGTCCCCGCATTACTCATTACTGAACAGATACTTAAAAACTCATGAAGGTAACTTAGGTTGGTCAGGAAATTAATATAGAAGCAGCACACAAGTTAAACATTTGTGAACAGACGAGCAAAATTCCGTGAGGCAGGAAATGAATACAAAAGGAGCAGATGAGTTAAACATTTGTGAAGAGGAGTATTTATTGAGCTGTCTGTCTGTGAAGAAATGGAGACCCAAAGAGTTAAGCAGTCCATTGCGGCCCAGGACAGAACTTAACCCTTGTTTTAAAGAACCCCATGTTTGAGGGATCACGGAAGAGGCAGGAAAAACAGTAAGGAAAGAATAGAGAAGAGTCAAAAGGAGAGCGGAAGAAGAGAGATAACGGAGGCGGCGACAGGCAGCTTCGGCACGCACATAGAGAAGGAAGACGCACCTTTGTCCCGTTGTGGTCTAATACGGCGGCCAGGTCACGTGTGCGGCGGCCAGGAATGCTGATCTCACCTGTCGGGGGAGAGCGGAGTGGCGGAGATGATGGGAGGGGTAATAATGGCGTTGATTTTGAAGGTAGTGATGAGAAGAAAGGTGAGGAAGGTGGTGTGAGAAAAGGGAGGATAATGATAATGATGATGATTAGGGGAAGAAGAGATTATAGGGGGGAGGGATGATGAGGGGGATGAAAATGACGTTGATTATGAAAGTGATGGTGGAAAGGATGAGAAAGGGGAGGATAATGATGATAATGACGATAAGGGAGAGGAAGAAGAGGAAGAGGAAGAAGAACGACATAAGTAAGGTAATGGTGCTGACGATGTAAAGACGAGGAAGATAATGACGATAATGATAACAAGGATGATGATAAGGGAGAGAAAGAGGAAGAAGAACGACAAATAAGGGAGAGGAAGAGGAAGAAGGGCGACAGATAATAGACAGGAAAAGGAAGAAGAAGGACGATATAAGTAAAATTTGATGCGTAAGCGAAATCCAACCTAAGGAAAAAAAATAATGGAAAGAGAGTGTTCGAGGGGGATGGGATGGGGGAAGGATACGGCCGGCGGGGACACTGCAATTCTCCTGTTATGTAAGTGGAGTAGAAAGGAGTGTCACGGTAATGGCTACGGAAAGGAAAGGAGAGAAGGATGGCTGGCTATGTAGGAGGGAAGTGTGGCGTGACGGGGAATCTGCATAGCATCCCTGTAATGACGTATACGGAACGAACTGAGGGTTGGAATGTTTAGTATAAGAAGTAGTTGTATAAGGAGTGGTAGGAGTTTGTATGGGAGTGAGGAGGAAGGTGGTAGGAGTGGGAGTTATCTCATGGGTAAAAGAAGAAGCGGAAACGAAAAAGCCCTCTCTGGCGCTGCTCCTGTAAATAGTTGATACAGTAACCGAAAGAGAGCAAAAAAGTGGATGGGAAAGTGTCATGCTCAATGTTTAAAAGTCGTAGGCAGGAGGAAATGCAGACAAACGAAGGGAAGATGATGGTTATGGCTATGTGTGTGTGGTACGGGAACCGAGTATAGTACAGTGTTTGTGGTAGTGAAGAGGAGAAACAGAAGAAAGAAAAAGAAGTCTGGGAGAAGGAAAATAGAACGAAATAATCAGAGCAAAAGAAGAGAAGATGTACTGGTGTTTCCAGGTTAATGTTCTGTGAAAGGAAGGGAAGAGAATAATGGAAATGGGAGGGGGGAAGGGGTTGATGGGTCGTGGCTCAGGTGCAGTATGGGTCCAGCGATAAGGCGGCAGTGTTATCGGCGCCCTTATCAGCCACGCCCCTGTCTCACCTCATTCTCTCAGATGACTTCCGTTTCCCCGTCCCCCGCGCCCTCCTCCGTCCTCTGCACCACTATCCTCTGGCCTTCCACGTCACATTTTTACCTCCCATCCACCCTCCACCGCGGGCACTTTCCTCCTCTCTCTGATCTTACCTTCCCTCCACTCCCTGCACTATCCTAATTTTGCTTCTCCTTTTTAACCCTCAGGCCCTCCAATTCGTCTTTATTCCCTCTTTCCTCCACCTACAGCTCTTCCACTTTTCCTTCTGTTGTTGTTGTTTTTTCAATCCACCTCCTTCAGTCCTTCGTTTTCACTTCTATTAATCAGCCATTCTCTCTTTCTTCTTCTCTTTCTTCGGCTTTTCTTTTTCTTATCTGGCAACACTTCTTCTTGTTCCACTAGCTCTCCCTTCCTCTCTTCCTTCTTTATGTTACTTTCCGTGTTTTGCCTCTCTTTCCTGATCCTCCCTTCCTCTTTCTTCTTCTTCTCTTTATTCGGTTTTCCTTTTTCTTATCTGGCAACACCGTATCTCCACTTCGGACACTTCCTCTCTTCCCACTAGCTCTCCCTTCCTCTCTCCCTTCTTTATGTTACTTTCCGTGTTTTGCCTCTCTTTCCTGATCCTCCCTTCCTCACATTTGCCTTTCTTGTCACCCTCTTATCCTCAGCCGTGCTCACACTCCACCGTCCAGCCACCCTCTTGTGTTCCTTGGCCGCTCCGTGTACTCTCTGGCCTCCCCTTCAATCCCTGACTCTTCTCTGACACCCATGACACTTTCCTTCACCGCCTGGCCTTTCCTTCCCTCCACCCTGTAGCCTTTCCTTCCCTCCACCCTTGAGCTCTCTCTTCCACATTGTTTAACTTTGGCCTTCTGGTATTTCCTACAACCTCCGTCCCCTCCCTCCTTCCTCCTCCAAACACTTTCCACTCCCCACTTGCTACTTCTTTTTGCTCTAACTTTCCCTCTTCCTCTCTTCCTGCCTCTTTATTTTCACAGACTCTCACTCCTCCTCTTTCCTCCTCCTCTTTCCTCCTCTTCTTTCCTCCTCTTCTTAGCCACTTACCTCCTCCTCCGCCTTCCTTTTTCCACTCATTGCTTCCTTCCCCCGTTTGACCTTTCCTCCTTTCCGCCATTCCTCTTCTATCCCTTTCCCCTCAACCTGTACATACTCTTATCTGTTTTTCATACCACGTCATTCCACTCTGCACCACTTCCATCCCTTCACCCATCTATCCACCTACACACCTTGCCTTAACTTTATCATCCCCCCCCCGCACCCTCACACACCCACTCACTCACCCACTGCCCCACCCACCCACCGTAACCACACACGCGCACGCACCTAACACACTACCCTTTTTAATCTCACTAAACCGGTTCCTTCCACCCCCACTGTACCCTCCCACCCATACCCACCTCTATTTACCGTTTCTAGTCTCCCATAAAACCTTCCTCCTACCCTTTACCCTCCTACCCTTTACCCTCCTACATAACCCTTCCACCCTCTGCCCTTCAAGCCTCCTCCCCTTCCCTCCCTCCCCCCCCCCCCTACCCACGAGTCCATCCACGGTCAAGCGATGCGCGTGGAATACAGAGTCGCTTCCCGAAAGTCATTAGGGCGTCGCTTTAAGCATGTGAAGTAGAGGGCTAAAGTGGGCCGCGCAAAGCCAAGCAGCGCCGCCTCGAGCTCTTCCGCTGATTAGTTCACACGATTTTTCCGCGCAGAGAGAGAGAGAGAGAGAGAGAGAGAGAGAGAGATGAAAGACTCAGACGGAAAGTGTTTGTGTGTGTGAGGGTACAAGTTAATTATGCTCATGATATAAAGACGCACAGGAAGAGGAAAACATGTGGTTGTGATGGGAAGAGGGGAGGAAGGGGGTGAGGGTGATGGGGAGGGGGGGAGGGGCAAGGCTGGATAGAGTAATGGGTGTGGGCTGAGATGAGGGAGAGTGGGATGCTGGCCGGGAAGGAGGAGAAAGTGCGTTACAGGTGGCGGTGGAGGTAGTGGAGGTAGTGGTAGGGGAAGGGTAGTGGTTGGGGGGTAGAGGCAGTGTCAGAGGTAGTGGCATCTAGTCAGGTCCAGTATAGCGTGCAAGAGTTTCACTGTGACACACGAGGCAAAGCAACGCAATCCTCCCCCTTATTGAGTCTCCAGCCGTCCTCTCACCAGCCCCAGCCGTGTCCAATCATGCCTTGAACTGTCACTTCGTTCTCTTCTTTCCTCTCGTTAACTGGCTCTCTCTCCCTCCGTCTGCAGTCTCCTCCAGTTGTCCTCCTTCCTCATTTGTCATTCCTGGTAACCCCCTTCACCATTCCTAGTCTTCTCTCTCCTTCTTCCTTGTTGTTTTCCCCTTTCCTATTCCGTCTAAGTCTTTCCACTATCACCCGCTTTCATTAAACAACCTCTGTCTTGCTCCTCATTTGTCATTCCTGGTAACCCTCTTCACCATTCCTAGTCTTCTCTCTCCTTCTTCCTTGTTGTTTTCCCCTTTCCTATTCCGTCTAAGTCTTTTCACTATCACCCGCTTTCATTAAACAACCTCTGTCTTGCTCCTCATTTGCTATTCCTGGTAATCCTCTTCAGCCTTTCTAGCCTTTTCTTTCCTTCTGTTGTTGTTTTCTCCTCTTCCATCCCTCTTAAAGGGTTTTCAGTATCATCCTCTTTTTAACGGCCCCTATTTAGTTGCTCATTTGTCATTCCTAGTAATCCTCTGCACCATTCCCAGTTTCTTCTGTCCTTGTGTTGTTGTTTTCTTCTTTACCATCCCGTCTTTCAAGGACATCCTCTTTTAAACTTATTTTATCCTATATATTATTTGGTCTTTCAGTATTCCATTCAGCCTTTAGTCTTCTTCCTTTCAATTATCATAATAGAATGGTGGATGAGTGGAACATGCTTGACAGTCATGTTGTGAGTGCTAATACGATAGATTCATACAAGGTTGTAATGGAAAATTCATGGATAGTAAGGTTAAGTGTCAATATGTTTACAGGAGCTGCCATGTATACGCCAACTCCCACCCCTTATTTTCTTATACGTTGTCTTTGAGCACCTGTTACCCGTCCCTCCAGCCCCTCAGCCCTTCTCCCACACACACCACGCCCCGACACAGACTCCCCTCAAAGCCCTCCACACACTGCCAGGAATATATTGGTCGGTAACTAAGAGTCTCCTTCACTTACTGGTTTCCTTTATCTCTCCTGTCATCTGTCTCTCTCCTCCTCCTCCTCCTCCTCCTCCTCCTCTTTGCTATTCCTTCTTCTTCCTCCTCCACCCAAGATAATACGGCTGTCACCTATCCTTTCAGTTCTCCACATGCGAATATTTATCCTTCTTGTCGTCTTAGTCCTCCTCCTCCTCCTCCTTCTCCTCCTTTCCTAAGCCAAGACATCGCGAAAGAGCAATGTCGAAGCTCCGTAATCTCTCTCTCTCTCTCTCTCTCTCTCTCTCTCTCTCTCTCTCTCTCTCTCTCTCTCTCTCTCTCTCTCTCTCTCTCTCTCTCTCTCTCTCTCTCTCTCTCTCTCTCTCTCTCTCTCATTAAGCGGGGGTGGAGAAAAAAGACACGATTTTGTTTAGCGACGTCTTTTTTTGTGTGTAGTTTTCTCGTCGGGTTGAATGGGAGACACTACCGTCCCGTTTTCTTCGAGGAACTGAGGAAGAGTGAAGGAGGTCTTGTGTAAATTTAATGATATTTCTCTCTCTCTCTCTCTCTCTCTCTCTCTCTCTCTCTCTCTCTCTCTCTCTCTCTCTCTCTCTCTCTCTCTCTCTCTCTCTCTCTCTCTCTCTCTCTCTCTCTCTCTCTCTCTCTCTCTCTCTCTCTCTCTCTCTCTCTCTCTCTCTCTCTCTCTCTCTCTCTCTCTCTCTCTCTCTCTCTCAATTTCCTTCACCCACGCCCTTCCTTCCTTGTCCAATTTCCTCCTCCAATATTCTCTTCATCTCTAGTCAGCTTCCTCTCACGCCCTCTTGCCTTGACTCCTCCTCCTCCTCCTCCTCCTCTTACCCCTTCTCCTTCACCTTTCCTCCTCCACCTCCTCCTCCTCCTCCCCCTCTTCGTTTTATGCTACAGACAGATAGATTGGTATGATGATAGATAGACGGCTTTACTTTTAGACACCAAACTCGCAAAATAAATGGATCCAAACACACACACACACACACACACACACACACACACACACACACACACACACACACACACACACACACACACCATTTTCATTACCATTTTATTCCGCTTTCTTGCTTTCCCTTTCCCTGGTATTGTTTTCTCTGGGCAAGACAATAGCATAACATTATTTCGTATTGTTTTCTTTTCCGAGACCACCACCAGCAGCATCCTACGGCGTGAGAGAGAGAGAGAGAGAGAGAGAGAGAGAGAGAGAGAGAGAGAGAGAGAGACTTTTTTTCTTATGTCTGTCAATCTCTTAATCGTCAATCAGTGTTTCTATTCTCTCTCTCTCTCTCTCTCTCTCTCTCTCTCTCTCTCTCTCTCTCTCTCTCTCTCTCTCTCTCTCTCTCTCTCTCTCTCTCTCTCTCTCTCTCTCTCTCTCTCTCTCTCTCTCTCTCTCTCTCTCTCTCACTGTGTATTGTATTATCGCTTATTTACCTACCTATTTATCCATGAATCTATTTACGTGAAGAAAACATAGAGAAAATAATCAAGAAATAATAACAGAAAGAAAATGTAAAAAAGAAATGAATAACAGAAACAACAAATAGAGAGGAAGACAGAAAAAAGAAGAAAGAAAAAAACATATATAAAGTAAGAAAAATAAGGAAATTAAGAAAAACAATGGATAAAAATGGATCTACTGATTTATCTATCTATCCATCAGTCTATCTCTATCTATCTAACTATCTATCTATCTATCTCGTCACCACCTGTTTCGCCGCACCTGTCACCCGCCTCACTTTCTTAACAAGGTAACATAATGACATTAATCGACAGCATCATTTTTCTTTCCTCCTCCTCCTCCTCCTCCTCCTCCTCCTCCTCTTCCTCCTCCTCCTCCTCCTCTTCCTCCTCTTGCACCCTAGCAGCATTTTACACCTCCGGCTGTTGGGAAAGTGTTATGCTGTATTTTGTGGTTACGAGAGAGAGAGAGAGAGAGAGAGAGAGAGAGAGAGAGAGAGAAGGATAAGGGTAAGGATAAGTTACAAGGGAGGATCTTTGGTGAGAAGTCTGAGGAAAAAGTTTGTCGAAAAGTTTTATCATCAGCAGGACAGTATTCAAGTTGCCCTCTTCATTATATGTCTTCCCATCCTTCTACTTGCCATCTTCCACTTCTATCTTTCTTCCCTGTCATCTCTTTGTTTCTCTTCTCTCATCCCTTTTATCTCCTCTACGATACGCTACATAGCTATTCCACACTACTTAGATGAAAGGAAAGCAAGAAAAAAATTATCTTTATGTCTTATCCTCCCTCTACTTGTCGTCTTCCACTTCTATCTTTCTTCCCTGTCATCTCTTTGTTTCTCTTCTCTCATCCCTTTATATCTCCTCTACGATACGCTACATAGCTATTCCACACTACTTAGATGAAAGGAAAGCAAGAAAAAAATGATCTCCTTTATGTCTTTTCCTCCCTCTACTTGCCTTCCACTTCTATCATTCTCCCCCTTCGTCCTCCTATTTTTTTCTCTATACGGTACATCCAATAGATATTTAGTTTTACGTGGATGAAGAAGGGAAAGTAAGAAGGTATGTCTCGTTCTTTTTATGTCTTCTCATTTTCTACTTATCGTCTTCCACTTCTATCTTTCTTCCCCTTCGTCCCCTTATCCCTTTGTACGGTACATCCAATAGATATTCCAGTTTTACGTGGATGAAGAAGGGAAAGTAAGAAGGTATGTCTCCTTCTTCTCATGTCTTCTCATCCTCCCACTTGTCGTCATCCACTTCTGTATCTCTTCCCCTTAATCCCCTTATTCTTTCTCCTTACATATGGCACAAAACATATTCTCAGTGTTAGTAGATGAAGCAGGGAAAGCTATTAAGTATTCATCTCGTTCTTCTTTGTCTTATTCGCTTACGCCTCATCGTCTTCCACTTCTTTCTTCCTTTCCCTCCATTTCCTTATTCTTTCTCTTCTCGGGTTTACGCAGATGAGAAAGTGAAAGCAAGTAAATATTTGTATCGTTCTTCGTTTCTTTTCTTTCACCTACTCGTCTTCTTCCACCTCTACTTCCTTCGCCTCCATCTCTCATTTAATGCTCTCCAGTTCTACGTTGTATGTCTGTTTAACCCGGTAGCTGCGGGGATCATGTTTCTTAAAGGTCCCTCTAAGCAAGAAAAATAAGAAAAAATCATCACTCACATAAACCATTTCATAATATATATCAACGCATTTGTTATCAGTTTATGCATCATCTGTTTTGGGGGGTTTATATCATGGCACAAATTTGGCCCGTCGCTGCTACACGGTAAAGCCACAAATTTGGCCCGTCGCTGCTACACGGTTAAGTCAAGGTATCAATGGTTCACCTCTCTCTCTCTCTCTCTCTCTCTCTCTCTCTCTCTCTCTCTCTCTCTCTCTCTCTCTCTCTCTCTCTCTCTCTCTCTCGGGGTAGGGAAAAAAGAAAACGATTTTTTTTGTTTAGATTTGTTTTTTTTTGTTTTTCTCGTTTTGTTGAAATTTGGACACTAACACTACGTTTCGTTTTCTTTAGCAAATCGATGTGGCTGTTTCTGGATACCTGAGCCGGACAGGTAGAGATGGATGGGAATTACCTCTCTTTTTATATCTCTGAAGGTAGATGATTCTTTTACATTGTCTGTCTTTTTATTCGTTTTTCTTTTTTTTTCTTCCTCTCGCTCTTTTTCTTACTTATTCTTTACTTTTTTCCTCCGTTTCCTTCTTTTCTTTGTTGTCTTATTCTCTTCGCTTATTTTTTCTTTATATATATTTTTCTTACTACTTGTTTTCCTTTCATTTTTTTTTGTCTCATTTAATTTTATTGTTTTTCTTTCTTTCAGTTTTCTTAATCTTTTCTTTCTTTCTTCATTTCTATTTTTTTCAGTCTTTTTTATTTTTTTTTCTTTCTTTGCATATTTTCTTACTTTTTATTTCTTCTATTTTTTTTCTTCCTCTCCCGTTGTTGTTTCTTCTAATGTTTTCTTTCTTCCTTTATTTCCTTCTGTTCTTTTCGTCTTCTTTCTTTCATTTTTCTTCATTTTTCCTCTATAATTTTCATGTTTTTTTCTTTCTCATTTTCGTAATTTTTTCATTCTCTTTTTTTCTTTATCTATCTATCTACTCGTCTGTGTATCGTGTATCTATCTTCCTCGCAACACAGAGTCGGAACAAGCAAATATTTGGCCTCCCGTCACCTGTAATACCTGCCGATAATTAAGTTACTATTTTTGCCTCTGCCGGGTAGGTTTCCGTCGAGGGCAAACACTCGGCCTCACGAACTCGGTATTTACCAACGTTTTTTTTTATTACTCTCGATAAGGCTCTTTTTCATTGGATTTTAGTTTTTACAGTTAACTTTAATCTCGTTTTCTATGTCTTCAACAGTATCGTAGTATAAAGAAAGAAAGATATTGATGTTTTCTGTCAGTGTGTGAAGACAATAAATGGATGCCTTATTTTATTCTAGTTTCACAGGATTCGAGTTTTTACCCTAATATCTCATCTCGTTGCCATGTCTTCAACAGTATCATGGTATTAAGAAAGTAAGATATAAATGTTTTCTTGTGTGTCTGCTGGAAGACGATAAATGCATTCCTTGTCATATTTTATTCCGTTTATTTTGTCCCCGAAAGATTTTATACCTTTTTCGTGTCTATTTCCTCTTGGTAACACTGTGTAAGGTCTTAATATTCTGGGCGCAGCGTGTATAGGCGAGAACTGCATTGCTAGTTCTTTATTAATTTCGACAACAAGTATTCCCTCCTTTGTATTGCTGGGCCTTTTGATCTTACGGGGAAACTAAAATCGATAGACGTATGATAATGATGATGATGATGATGAGAGCTGCACCGTTTAATCTTCACTCAGATCAACAAAGACTTCATTTTATTTGTTACACCCCAATGCTCTAATGAGGAAAGTAAGTTGAAGGGGAGTGTTATCGCCAATATGTGAGGAAATAGAGGGAAATGAGAGAGGGTGAGAAGTGGAGAGATATGAGGAGAGTGGTGGAAGAGTGTTATTGAATGAGATGGATATTTCGACGCATTCCCAGTGTTAATGGTAATTGTTGGACCTCGATCACTGAGGCTCGTCTGAGGGTATTATGTTTTACTATTTACTCTGTTTAGTTCCGAGTAAATGACAATGGTTGAAGATATAATGAGTGCCGCTTTCAAGTTATCAGGATGCGTATACCCTTTATAAATTTAGATATATAACAATTAACTTCAGATATTAAAATGTATTGCCATTCTGATGCATCCAAATAGCAGTCATTGAGGCTATAATGAGCTTCCTCGTTTTAAAGAGTTCGTGATTCATGCAGATTATGTTTTGAGTGTGCTCATATACGAATTAGTTTTGGATGCGAATCAATGAAAGTCTAATTGTGATATTGAGAGGAAACTAAGGTTGGTTGTGTTTGGTACCGCGCGTTTCCCTTGTGGTCAGCTCCGTCACTTGGGTTCCGAGAGAGAGAGAGAGAGAGAGAGAGAGAGAGAGAGCGAGAGTTCATTTGGGTCAGTGTAATTTGTTCAATTTGGAATCATTATCCGCAACACACAATTACACACGCACGTTCACACACACACACACACACACACACACATTCCCACTCCGGTATCAGTCTTTTCTTTCAAGTTGGAAAAAGGATTTTGTGTGTGTGTGTGTGTGTGTGTGTGTGTGTGTGTGTGTGTGTGTGAGGGATTTGTTGGTGTTGATCTGAGTAGGGCAAAAAAAGGAGGAGGAGGAGGAGGCGGAGGAGGAAGAGGAGGAGGAGGAGGAGGAAGGGAGTGGGAGGTGAAAAGATTCTCTAAAGTTAGTTGTCTTTTTCTCCGTGTCTTCCGAAGTTTGGATTGAAGTAGGTCTCTCTCTCTCTCTCTCTCTCTCTCTCTCTCTCTCTCTCTCTCTCTCTCTCTCTTCCATCCTGTTTCATCCTGTATATGTGTGTGTGTGTGTGTGTGTGTGTGTGTGTGTGAACCCTTGTATGTTTTCTCCTTTGTATTGCGCCATCGTCCATACACAACACGTAACCGATATCCCTTTCTTCTTCTTCCCCTTCCCCCCATCACACTTCCTCTCACCCCTTCCCCCTTCTTTTCTCCTCGTTCTATGCCACAAACAGCCGATACGCCGCGCATCCTCCTCACCTTCCCTCTTTTCCCTTTCACGTCACTTTCCTCACCTCTATCCTTTCCCCTCGCTCACCTTTATCTCCCTCCCTCGCTCCTCCTTAACTTCCTCCTCCTCCTCTTCACTTCTCCCTTTCCGTCCAACTAAACTCCGCCCCCCCCCCCCCCCACCCCCAGCAAAATACTCGAGATAATTGTACCAAGTGAACAAGAGAAGTAATTGGTAGAGATTTTTCTCAGTTAAAGCGTTGATGTTGAAGCTCAGGAGTAAAAGTGAAAAGATTAGAGAAGCTTAGCTGTGAAAGGTGAAGTGGTGTGTGTGTGTGTGTGTGTGTGTGTGTGTGTGTGTGTGTGTGTGTGTGTTGGAGTTATGAATATTTTACATGCTATTATATATTTATTTCTATTGGTAGTTTTCTCTTATTATGTGTTTTTGTTGTCTTTGTTATTTGTTTTTTTCTGTTTGTATTTGGGTTTTTTTTCTCTTTTTTTTTATTATCATTTTTCTTTCGGTCTTTCTTCTTCTTCTTCTTCTTCTTCTTCTTCTTCTTCTTCTTCTTCTTCTTCTTCTTCTTCTTCTTCTTCTTCTTCTTCTTCGTCTTCTTCTTCTTCCATGAGTTATGTGAGGGTGATACAATGGAAGCAGACAAGATGAAAATGGATGAGAAAAGCAGGAAGAAAAGCAGGACAAAAGAGGGAGAAGGAAGGGGAAGAAGATGAAGAGGAGGAGGAGAAGGAGGAGGAGCGTGGAACAGTCAGAGAATGGTGAAGAGGAGAAAGAGCAAAACGAGAAAGAATAGGGAGCGGGACAATTGTGTAACAGATAAGGATGAAAAACAATTAAATCTGTGGTGGCTATCGGTGGTGGTGGTGGTGGTGATTGTTGTGGTGGCGATGAATGATAGTGGTTGTGATAGTGGTTGTGATGGTGGTGGTGGTTGTGACCGGTGTTATTACCCTCGTGCCATCTTCGTGTGCGGTGAGCCGGTCTGCAAGTCAGTGAAGTCAGTCATCAAGTAAGTCAGTCAGTCAGTCGGTAGGGCAGCCACTCGGTCTGTTAGTCAGTAAGTAATTCAGTTAAGTTAGGATGAAAGTCGAGGCAGTTTGTAAGCTTGTTAAATAAGTCAGTAAGTTCATCAGGCATCCCGTCAGTAGTCAGTGTCAGTAAGTAAGTCAGCCAGGTTTAAATTCGAGTCTGTATCTAAATCGCTTAGGTAATTAAATCAGTCAGCTATATATTTCGTCAGTCAGCTATTCAGTCAGTCATCTAGTCAGACCGCCATTCATGCAATCAGTCATCTAGTTAATCATTCACTCAATTAGTCAGCTGTTTAATCAGTACGTAAGTCAACGATTTAGTCAGGCAGTCATTTAGCTAGTCAATCAGTCAGCCAGTCAGTAATTTAGCCAGTCCATCAGTCAGTTCGGATTAGGATCAGGTCGCTTCAGGATTAGGTTCAGGTCACTTCAGGATTGGTGGCAGGGAAGCCTCTAATGTTTACTGTTTCTGGTCCGCTTAGCTCAATAAGGTTAACTGCGTTCTTGTTCGTGACGCCTCGACCTCGTATGCAGTGTTTGGGGGATTGTTTTGGGGGCTGGTGGGTGTGAGTGAGGGATAGGAGGAGTAGGAGGAGGTTGTTGCTGTGTTGAAAGTGTTCGGTGCGGGGGGGGGGGGGGGGTGAGGGGGTTTGTTGTGGAAATCGTTGTTGTTTAAGTGTTGTTGTTAGTGTTGGTTGTGGTGGTGGTGGTGTCATGTGTGTGTTTGGGGGGGGGGGGGGGGTATGTCGATGGGAGTGAAGGAAAGGAGGAGGAGGCTGTTGCTGTGTTGAAAGTGTTTGGTGTGGTTGTGAGTGAAAGGGTTTGCTGTAAGAATCGTAGTAGTTGTTAGTGTTGGTTGTGGTGGTGATGTGTCATGTGAGAAATTCCGTGTTTATAAATTTAACGTTTATTATGAATTCGTGTTGTCTTTTTTTTTTTTACAACAAAGGAGAAAGCTCAAGGGCACACAAAAAAGGAAACAATAATAAAAAAAAGCCCGCTACTCGCTGCTCCTAAAAAAAAAGAATCAAAAGAGGTGGCAGAAAGAGAGGTCAATTTCAGGAGGAGAGCTTGAGTGTATATAGACAGAATGAAGAAGCATGTGGTGTGTTGTCGCGTGTTGTGCCTTTTGTTGTGTTGTCAAGAGGACGCAACGGAAAATCAATATCGTGGTGATGACAGAGTAGTGATGGAGGCGGTCCTTTGTGGTGATGTGTGGTGTAACCTTTGTCGTTGTTGATTAGCTTTGTTTGCTTGTTGCTGTCGGTTTAGTTTTTGTTGAAGTCATTGTTATTATTACTGTTGTTGTTTTTGTTGTGTTGTTCGGTAGAGGATGAAATAGTTGAGTACAGTTTGAGGCGGTGCTGTAGGCTAAATGTGTGTGTGTGTGTGTGTGTGTGGATTGCGTGGAATGAGGTTAGGTGGTGGTGGTGGTGATGGTGTTGGTGGTGGTGATAGTGGTGGTGATGGTGTTGGTGGTGGTGATAGTGGTGGTGGTGAGGGTGTTGGTGGTGGTGATAGTGGTGGTGGTGGTGATGGTGGTGGGGGTGATGGTGATGGTGATGGTGGTGGTGGTGGTGGTGATGGTGGTGGTGGTGATGGTGATGGTGGTGATGGTGGTGGTGGTGGTGACGGTGGCGGTAGTGCTGGTGGGAAAGTGCAAGTAAAAGGCTCCAAATCCCTTTAATCCGCCAGTATACTCACGGCCTTTGACCCTCGCACTAACCCGGTACTGCGTGAGAGAATTTCCACCCCATCCCCCTTTTCCCCTCCACTTTCCCTTCCCTCTTCTACGTATACCTCCACTCCCAGCAGCGCCTTCCCTTCCCATTCCTCCATGTCCAATCCCTTCCTTCCATTCCTTACCCCCTTGCCTCCACTTGCAGTCCCATCCCTCCACTTCACTCCAAACCCCTTCCCTCCACTCCTAATCCCTTTTCTCCGTTCTCTTCCACCACTTTCCAGCCGTCACCTTCCCCTTTCCTCTTACCTTCACTCTCTCCGTTTCCCCTTTCCTCCATTTTTCCATACCCTTCTTTTTTTACTCCCCTTTTCTCTCCTCCTACTCCCCATACCTACATACCTCTCCCCTTCCTCCACTTGTATCCATTCCGTTCACCTTCCCTTTCCTTTCCTTTCCTCTCCACCCGCAGCTTTCCTCCTCCCTATACCTATCCGTCCTACATTTCTCCTCCTCCTCCTCCTCCTCCTCCCACACATTCACTTCCTCTGTCGCTACCTCTCCTCCCTCTCACCCATACATTACGTCACTTCCTGAGGCGAGAGGCGTGGCCGGAGGCGTAGGAAGGCCTGAAGGGCACCGACCATAAAAACCCATTACCTCTTGACACTTCAGGAGGGGTGGAGGAGGAGGAGGAGGAGGAGTTATGTCGCATCTTCCACCCTTCCACCCACATTCACTCCACAAACGCCTTTCCTTTTTCTCCCTTATCGTCTGTAAATTTTGGGATGTATTTTCTTCTTCTTCTTCTTCTTCTTCTTCTTCTCCTCCTCCTCCTCCACCTTTTTCTCCTTCTTCTTCTTCTTCTTCTTCTTTTTCTTCTTCTTTTCCTTCTCCTTCTTTATCTTCTTTTTTTTTTTTTCTTCTTCTTTTTCTTCTTCTTCGTTTTCCTTGTATTTCACTCCTATTTCCGGGTTG
Organism: Eriocheir sinensis; assembly: GCF_024679095.1. Classification (NCBI taxonomy): domain Eukaryota; kingdom Metazoa; phylum Arthropoda; class Malacostraca; order Decapoda; family Varunidae; genus Eriocheir; species Eriocheir sinensis. The sequence goes on along the minus strand of NC_066559.1, from coordinate 6,004,856 downwards.
CTTTGTATTGTGATTTCCCTATATTTTTTTCTTTTCTATTTTTTTCCGCATCGTTGATTTCTTTCTTTATTTCCTTCCAACATTTTTTTCTCGTGCAAGGATTTTTTTTTTGTTTGTTTTCATCTAACTTACATTTCCGGGGTTTGTTTTTTTCTGTGATTTTCTTTTACCTTCACATCGCTAGTTTCCTCTCCCTTGAACTTTCCTCGTGTTTTCATTTTTTTCCTCCATTTTTTTCAGTTTTATTTTTTTCAGTTCATTTGTGTTTCCAGTTTGCATCATTTTTCTCGTTTTCATTCGTTTTTAATCTGAATTGTTTAGTATTTTCCAGTTTTCATTCTTTCACCTTCCATTGTCATGCTGTTACAACATTCTCGTAACCTGCGTCTGTTCCACTCCACTTCACCTCATTCCCCCGCCCATTCCTCGTTACTTTCCATCTCTCTTTCCTTCTATTCCTGTTTTACTCAAGATTACCGCATACCCCCTTCCATTCCGTAATACAGGCCATCTCTTTCCTGTAACTCCTATTCCACCTGTATTTACCCCATTCCCCTTCCATTCCTTTTACATTCCTTCCTTTTACTTTTGTTTCATCTATATTCACCCCCTTCCCCCTTCCATTCCATTCCTTCCTTTTACAGTACGTACTCTTGTTTCAGCTATATTCATTCCATTCCTTTTACATTCCTTTCTTTTACGCCTGTTCCACCCATATATTCACCTCATGCTCCTTTCCATTCACTTTATATTCCATCTTTCTACTCTACATTGTTCTCCTATTCCTCCATTCCATTTCGTCACTTTTAACCCGTCATTCCATCCTTTCCCTTTCATGCCCCGTTCTTAATTTCCTTTCCCTTTTTTTTTACCTACTCTAGCTCATATATTTAACTATCATTCCTTGTACATTCCATCTATCTACTCTACATTGCCTGCATTTCATTTCTTCTATTTTAATATCCCATTCCATCATTTTTCTTTCCCTTTCATGCCCCGTCCTTCTCCTCCCTTTCCTTTTTTTTATCAACTCTCGTTCAGCCTCAGTGTGACGGAGATGAGCACTGAAGCCACGCGTAGGTATAGCGTATGCCCCTCAACTTTACCTGTACCGTCCCTTTAATTAACCCTTTTTCGAGGTTTTCTTTCTTGTCCCGTTCGATTCCTTAGTTCATTTCATACCTCGTTTCTTTCTTACTCTTTTTTTATGCATCTTTCCATTATGTCTCCTTCCTGCATGACCTGTTCCGCCCATCCTCCTCCTCCTGCTCTTCCACCTCCTCCTCCTCCTCTTCCTGTCGCCGGTCTTTTAACTCGTCTTTGTAATATAATGCGTGGTTCCGTTATGCGACCTTGGTGAGCTCGCAAAGAGATTTCGATTTTCTTCTTCTTCTCCGTCTCTCTCTAATGAAGGTTTATGATGCTATTTGAGCTCTGTCACGCGCGCTCATTCCTCCTCCTCCTCCTCCTCCTCCTCCTCCTCTTCTTCTTCTTCTTCTTCTTCTTCTTCTTCTTCTTCTTCTTCTTCCGGCTACTTACTTCCTCCGCTTTTTTCTCTTTCGTCATTTACCCGACAGCGTTTCCTCTTACACACACACACACACACACACACACACACACACACACACACACACACACCACGCCTTTCACTTTCGTCGTCATTATAACGTTTATTTTCACACTCCCTCGCTTTACTTGTTTTGCGTTTCCTTATCGCTTCCTTTTTTTACGTTATTTCCCCGCCTACGTCATCCGTCCCCGAGAGAGAGAGAGAGAGAGAGAGAGAGAGAGAGGGAGAGGGAGAGGAAGAGGGAAACGAGTAAAAAGGAAAAATACAAAGAAAATAGAAAGCAAGCAAGAAAAAAAGAGGATAAAGAAAATTCAAACAAAAATATATATAGGAAAAATGAAAAGAAGAGACAGAGAAGAGAAGGAAAGGAAGAAAACAAAAAGAATAGTTGAGAAAGAAAGAATTAATGAAAGAAAAATGAAGGAAATGAAAAAAAAACAAATACAGAGAGAGAGAGAGAGACCCCTACAGAAAGCCACGTGGGAGTGTGCGTGAGACAGGCTTGACAAGAGAGGTAAAAGGCAAAAGGGATAAAAGAAAAAAGAATGCAGGTGAAGGTTGAAAGGTAGCCGGAGAAAAGAAATTAATCGATTGCCAGACGGGGAGAGGAAACAACTCGTGTGAGGAAAGAAAAGAAAAGGGTTGATTGGACCAAAGGGAAAATAAAAGTGAGGTTGTTAAAGGAAACTGATCATAAAAAGATGAAAAAGTCCTGAGAGGCGAAGCAAGTGAGAAAGAAAACTTGGAGGAAAGGTAAAAAATCGAGGCTGGAGGAGGAAACTAATCGTACAAGTGAGAAGGGGAGGAAAAAGAGGTGTTATGAGGGGAAACAACTTGTAGAAAAAGAGTTGATTGGCTGTAAACAAAAAAATGGGAAAGAGGGAAGAAATTGAAGCTGGGTAACGAAGGAAAAGTCAGCGTGAAAAAAGAAAACTTGCGAAACACAGAAAAAGGAAGTGTAGAACAAGGGGATGAAGTTGATAGGAGGGGAAAACGACACTGAGGGGAAGCAGGAGGCATTAATTAATAAAAAGAGGTGATACACGCTTAAACGAGTGTTACTAGGGGAAGCAGCAGGTAGCACTAAAACAGAGAGGAGCAGGTGGTCAAACGGGAAAGGGGGATTTGAAGGTGAGCAGTTGGTTAAGAGGAAGGTGATACAAGAGGAAAGCGGTAGTTGGAGGGGAAACAAGGGATTAAATGGGGAAGAGGGGATATGAGGGGAGGAGGTAAAGGAAGGGAAAGAAGGTGATACAAACGAATACATTTCATACAAAGGGAAAAATATCATAACGAGGTGAAAATGAGGATGTTAAATGAGGAACAGGTAAAGTGGTATACAAGCAACTACATATCATAGAAAGGGAGCTTGTGGTACGAGGTGAAAAGGGGATTAGAAAGGGGAGCTGAAGATAACGAAATGGCCCAGTGGTTAGTAGGAAAAAAAGTGTATAGGGGAAACAGGGTATGAAAAAATAAAAGGCGATAAAATAGAAACCAGGTGAGGAGGGGAAACAGGTGAGTGTGTGTTAGGTTAGCATTTAGCGGAAAAGATGATTAGAAAAAGTGAATCCAGTTGTTAGCAGTGAAAAAAGGTGTATGGGGGAAACAGAGGGTGGAAAAAATAACAGGTGATAAAAATAAAAAGCAGGTGGGCAGGTGAGGGCGTAGGTGCGTGTGTTAGCAGGTAGAGAAAAAAAGTTGATTAGAAAAAGTAGACCCAGCAGTTAGCAGTGAAAAAAAAGTGTATGGGAGAAACAGCTGGTGGAAAAAAGAGGTGTTAGAATAGAGCAGATGAGAGGGAAACCAGGTAAAGGCGTGGAGTAAATGTTAGATGATTAGAAAAGTGGACCCAATAGTTCACAGGAAAAAAAAAAGTGTATGGAGGAAACAGGTGATGGAAAAATAAAAGGTGATGGTATAGAGAACAGGTGGGCAGGCGAGGGCGTGGGCGTGTGTTAGGTTAGCAGGTCACCGGATGGGAGCTTTAACTAGGAAACACCGTATGACCTTCACCCCTCTCCCTCCCTCCCTCCCTCCCTTTTTCCCACCCCCCATCCCTCTCTCTCACCTTTAAAGACGAGCCTTCCTCCCTCCCTCCTACTCACCTCCCGTCCCTCTCCCTTCTCCACTTTCACCCCCTTCCCTTTCCCTCCCTTCCTTTCCCTTCCCTGCCACCTTGCCATCTCCTTTCCCTCCCATTCCTGTCCCCCATTCTTCTTCCTCTCCACACTCCATCCCTCTCCCTTTCTTTCCCCCCTTCCCTCTCCCTCCCCCTTTGCCTCACACGCATAAAGTCTCTCCCAGGAATTATGGTCATTAGCATTTAATAATTCGCTCAAGGTCTCTCTCGTTCGTTCCCGTGCTTTTTTTTTTTGTGTGTATTTTTCTTTTTCTTTTTCATTCTACTCAAAGGCGAGCGTTAATTATTCCTTACGTAGGTGGCCATTAATTATTCAGAGGTAATTCCTTTCCTCTCCTCTTTTTTTTTTTTTTTTTTTTAGTCGTGTCATGTTTGAGTGTTTTAATTAATCATACGGACATAATGAGTTGTTGGTAAGTAGGTAACGCGTTTCTTTTTTTTGAGCGGGGGGCGAGGGGGGAAGGGGAGGGGGAAGGAGGGGGGATCGCTCATATTATCTGACTCCTCTCTCTCAGGATGTTGTTGTTGCTGTTGTTGTTGTTGTTGTTAGTATAAGTATTGTTTTTATTACTACTACCATCACTACTACAAAACCTTCTTTACTATTGCTACTATAACTGATGCTACTACTACTACTACTACTACCATCACTGCCAATAATAATAATCATAATAATAATAATAATAACAATCATTTTCATAGGTTATTATTATATTCTTTACACCCTAATAAATAATTCTGTGTGTGCCGCGTATTGCGTGTGAGCGCGTAATACTCCTCTAATCACTATCAATATTCGCATCAAACGCTTTCAGTATGTGCACACGTACGGTCAAAGTAAGATTACCTTTATTACTCCTAATTCACAGGCAACATTTTATTTTTTCCATGTGCAGGGATTTCAGAGTGAGGTGAATCTTTTTTTCTGTATGTGTGTGTGTGTGTGTGTGTGTGTGTGTGTGTGTGTGTGTGTGTGTGTGTGTGTGTGTGTGTGTGTGTGTTTTGTGAATTCCCCTCGTAAAAGGCTATTCTGAGCATATTTATATTCGGTATTAAATTATATTCCCGTTTTTCCATTTTTTTTTTTGTACGTATATATTTCATTTTTTCCACGTATGACCTTAATCAAGGCTTAATGCATATAATTATTGCAGTACATACTAAAAATGTATTTCGTTTTAGCTTAATTTCGTATTTCACGTAGAAGGGTATTTAGTTACATGTTCACTCGTTTATTTTCAACTTTCGTTCTCTGATTAATTTTGTTTTTTACGTATACGAGTTAAAAGCATACTGCAGTCTTTTGCTGTACATATATTCACAGTTTTCCCATTCGCTTTTATCTTAATCTCACTCTTACATATTCCATGGATGAAATACCTTCGTAACTCTCTCCATCCCTACCCCTTCCCATTCTTTCCCCTTCCCTTCCCTTCCCCTTCCCTTCCCTTCCCTTCCTCCCCTTCCCTTTCCCGTACATATTAACACGCTTTTTTCTATTTATTTTATACCTTCATACCTTTCAATACATTCTATACCTTCGTTTCGTATTCTAAGCGTGAACTTGATGAATGAGCCTGTTCCCGTACATAATAACACGCCCTTATTTTTCTATTCTTTTTTATACCTTCAGTTTGCTTCGTCACATTTGGGTTAAATGTATGAGCTTGTCCCTGGGTGCACTCACGCTTTCCTTTCTCATTTTTTATCGTAATTTTGTCGTTTTTCTTCCACCTGCCGAATGTATAGTAACGGCAGCCATCTTTGTTCGTTGTATGCACGCGTCTCATCGCCGAAACAACGCAGCGCCATCACATTAACGCCACATCACTGAGAACTTACGACACACACGACGCGGTTGGTTCGTTCACCTCCTCTTTAGTCCCCCATAAAGAGTGTCGTTCTCGTAACCATTTCGCCCCTAACGTCTCTCTCTCTCTCTCTCTCTCTCTCTCTCTCTCTCTCTCTCTCTCTCTCTCTCTCTCTCTCTCTCTGGTCCATCTTTCTATCTCCTCCATTTTTCTTATTTTCTCTATCTTCCACCTCATTTTTTTACTCTCCTTTTGCTGCTTCCAATATCATCATCCTTTTTCTACCAACTCATGTCCCTTTTTTCTCTCTTTTTCCGTATTATTATTTTCCTCTTCGCTTACCAGTCTAGTTTTTTTTTCGTTTTTTTTCCCTCCCTTGATTACCTCCTCCTCCTCTCTTCCTCTCTTGTTATTCTTTTCCCTTCCCCCTCCCCTTCACGCACTCTCCCCTCCTCCAGTTCCCCTTCTCTCTTGTAATCTTCCATTCCTCTCCTATCTTTTATATCCTCCTACCTCCCCTTTCCAATCGCCTCTCCAATCTCCTTACTTCCTCCTCTCTTACCCTCTCTTTAACTCTCGTCTCTCCTTCCCTCTCTTTCCCTTCCCTTCCCTTCCTTTCCGTTTTTTTTTCATTCCCTTTCCAGTTTATCCATTTTTTCCTCATTATTTTCTTTGCTTTTCCCATTCCTTTCCTTTCCATCATTTTCCTTCAATTTCTATCAATGACCTGTTCATCCCTTTCCTTCCCTTTCCTTCTCTTATCTCTACTGCTTTACTCTCTCCTTCCTTCCTTCCTACTTCCCATTCTTTCCCTTCCCATCCCCCTCTTTCAGATTCCTTACTTTCTTTTGTTTTACGTTATCTTTCTTTCTCTTTCCATCCCTTCCTCTCCCTTCCCTCCCCTTTCATACCCTTTCCCCTTTTCTCCTCTTTTTCTTTCCTCCCCTTCTTAAATCTCTCCCTTCCCTACCCCTTCCCATTCTTTCCCCTTCCCTTCCTCTCCTTCCCTTCCCCCTTTAAGTGTCACCCAGGTAAAGTTTCCCTCACTAGCTCCATCACCTGTTGCCGTTTGCGTCACCCAACAACGAAGTGGTGGTGGTGGTGGTGGTGGTGTGAAGAAGCATCGTAATGGTGATTGTGACGGTAATGGTGATGATGAGTTAGCGCGCGTTGCTCATTTGAGATGGCTGGTAATGGTGCTTGGAGTGATGTTGATGGCGGTGATGGCGGTGGTGGGGGTGGGGATTACGGTAATTCCTTTCGTTCTATTGATAAGAGGTGATTACGGTGGTGAGTAAGTGGATGGTGATTAGAGGAGGAGGAGGAGGAGAAAAAGGAGGAGAAAAATATGAAATAACGAACAAAAGAAAGAAAATATTAATAATGAGAGAAAGGATGAGGAGAGGGAGGAAGAAGAAAAGAAAGACTGAAAGAAAGGAGGAAGGAAAAGAGAGAAAAGAAGGAAAAAAACATGAAAAGAGGAGAGAGAGGAGAGAGAGGAAGTAAGATTGGAAAGGATAAGGGTCCAGAAGGAAGGAGGAGGAATATGTAGGAAGAAGCGAAAGGATAGAAGAAACATTGGTGAAAAGTAAAAGGGAAAGAAATATATATCGATTGTAAAAGGTAAATGAACACGAAGGAAAGAGAAAGGAAGCGAGGGGGAAACCGGCAATTAAGGAAGACAAAAAAAAAATGAAAGCGCCATTAATCGAGGAAGCGAGAAACACAAATCTTAGACCTAAAAAAAAAATTGTACAAGATCTAGTGACAAAGTTTGAAGCGAAAATAAAAAAAATAAAGTTAAATCAGATCGAGACACCAAATAATCTTTACTTTTTTATTTCCCATTTTCATTATTTTTTCATTTCCCATTTTCATTACTTTTTCATTTCCCATTTTCACTGTTTTTTCATTTCCCATTTTCATTACTTTTTCATTTCCCATTTTCATTACTTTTTCAATTCCCATTTTCTTTACTTTTTCATTTCCCCTTTTCTTTACTTTTTCATTTCCCATTTTCATTACTTTTTCATTTCCCATTTTCATTGCTTTTTCATTTCCCATTTTCATTACTTTTTCATTTCCCATTTTCATTAGATTTCATTACTTTCCTTTTTCCTGTTCCTTTCCCCTTTTCTTGCCCTCTCTCTCCTTTCACTCGTTTCTTCCCTTCTTTTCTTTACAATTTCATCTTATTTCCTTCCTTTTTCTTTTTGTCTTCCCATTTTCTTGTTCTCTCTTTCGCTTGGTCCGTGTCTCGTTTATTTTGTTTTCTTCTTTTTTTCTTTTGTTATTTTCATTTCATTGTTTTCCTCTTCCTTTTTCCTCTCTTTTTTTCGACTCCTTCCACCTTTTGTCTTTCCTTTTTACTTTTTTTTCCCACTACCTCAGTTTTTCACCCCGTTCTCTTTTCTCTTTTAACTTTCTCTTTTTTCCACTATCTTTCTCGTCATTATTTTCCCCTTTTTTTCATATTGTTTTCAACTTTAATATATTTTTTCCTTTCTTTTCTACCAATTCCGTCTCCCTTTCCATCATTTCCCTTCTACTCACTTTATCTCTTCCTGCCCTTTCCCCTTTCTTCTTTTCCCTCTTCCCTCCTTCCCCTCGCCTCTCCCTTTCCCTCTCCATCTCCCCTTGCACTCAAACTCTCCCAACCTCACGAGTATTTAGGTAAAACAAAAAAATTACAGTGCATTGCCCTTCCCCACCTCTTTAGCTCTCCCCTTCTGCTCTCTTTCCTCCCCTTCCTCTCCCCTCTCCTCCTCGAGCCCTCAGTAGTCGAGGATGACGTCAGAGGTGAGAGAAGAGGGAAAAAAAGAGAGGAGGAATTCCGCCTCAGGGAACAACGGAGGAAGGGAGAGAGGGAGGAAGGGTTAAAGAGGGAAGGACAGAAGCTAATGAAGTAGAAAGGTATTAGGGCCAGGTGTGTGTGTGTGTGTGTGTGTGTGTGTGTGTGTGTGTGTGTGTGTGTGTGTGTGTGTGTGTGTGTGTGTGTGTGTGTGTGTGTTCCTTAATTACTTTCCTGGTCTTGGATAGATACAAAGGAGGATGAGAAAGGGAAGGAAAGGGAGGAAGAGGAAGGGAAGGAAGGAAGAGGAAGGTAAGGAAGGAGGGAGGGAGGAAGAGGAAAGGAAGAGAAGGAAGGAAAGGGAGTAGGAAGAGGAGGGAAGGAGGAAGGGAAGGAAGGGAAGGAGGAGGGAGGAAAAGGAAGGGAAGAAAGAGGAGGAGGGAGGAAGGAAAAGTAAGAGAAGGAAGGAGGAGGAAGAGGCAGGGAAGGACAGGAAGAGGAGGGAATGAGGGAAGAAGAAGAAGGGAAGGGGAGGTGGTAGGGAGGAAAAGGAAGAGAGGCAAGAGGAGGAGGAGGAGGAGGGAGGGAGGAAGGGAAAGAGGAAGAGGAGGAGAGAGAGGAGGCAATATGAGGCTGGTATGAGAATGGGAATAGAAAAATCAGGTGAAAAGAAACAGGTCGCTCGTAAATGAAGCTCGTTTATGGGAAAGGATAAAGTCTGAATGCAAAGAGAGAGAGAGAGAGAGAGAGAGAGAGAGAGAGAGAGAGAGAGAGAGAGAGAGAGAGTGTGTTAACATAAATGATATATAAAATGAAGTAAAAACATATATTCTCCACTTTTTCTCAACACTCAGTCTCTCTCACCTTCCCACCTTACCTCCCGTCTTCCCTCCCTCCCTCCTTCCCTCCTTCTCTCCTTCTTCCCTCCTCCTCCCCCCTTCCTCCTCCATTAAGCAGGGAGGTGTTGTATTATTTTCCTTTTTTTCCTGAATAAGAGAAGGAAAGAGACATTACTTGTATGCTGCATGTGAAGAAAGAGAGAGAGAGAGAGAGAGAGAGAGAGAGAGAGAGAGAGAGAGAGAGAGAGAGAGAGAGAGAGAGAGAGAGAGAGAGAGAGAGAGAGAGAGAGAGATGCATATATTCATACTGCACAAAGGAGGCTGTAGGTGGCAGAGAGTGTAAAGGAGCAAGATGATAAAGAGTAATAGAAATTTGAGGGTATTCTCTGCACAAGGAAGAGGAAGAGGAGGCAAGAGGAGAGGAATGAGGAAAAAGAAGAACTAGAGGAGGAGGAGGAGGAGGAGGAGGAAGGCAGACCAACAGAATCATGCGGTCACCTGCCAGATCAGAACATTGCGTGATTTGGGCAGTGTGTGTGTGTGTGTGTGTGTGTGTGTGTGTGTGTGTGTCACCATTCCACTCTCTCCCTCCTATCCCTCCATCTCTCCATGTCCCTCTCCCCCTCTACCCCTCTTGCTGTCTCCCTCCTTCCGTCCCCACCTTTCTCTCCCTCCTCCTCTTCCTCCCTCCCTTCCTCCTCATACCGGCCGCGTATTTTCGTGGTGAAAGTAGCGGGTCTGCAAGCTGCGTTACCTCCTCCTCCTCCTCCTCCTCCTCCTCCTCCTTCATTCCTTCGTCCATTCCACCCTCCCATCATCCTCCGTTCCTCCCTCCCTCCTGCTTCTGCTTCAGCCATCCCTTCCTCCTTTATCTCCCTCCTCTCTCCTTATCTCCGCTCCACACCTTGCTAATACCTCAGTAATCTCGTTTTTCTCTCCTTATCTCTCTCTCTTTTCCAGTTTTCTCTTTCACTCTCTCTTTCTCTTGTCACCTCTTGTCTTCCCCTCCTGTCCTCATTATCTCTTTCTCCTTCAGCTCATTTGCGTCTGTCTTGTTTTGTTTTTTTCATCTCTTTTATCTCTGTATTTTTTCTTTGTTCCTACTCCTTGTTCTCCTCCTCCTCCTTCCTTTATTATCTTCATGGTCTTCTTTTCCTCCTCTTTTTTTCTTTTCCTCGTCCGCCATCTCCTAACTCTTCTTTTTCTTATTTCTTCTCCCTGTCTTCCTCTTTCTCCCCTTCCTTCCCTCTTCCTCTTTCGTTTCCTTCACTATCCTCCTGGTCTTCCTTTCCTCCTTTATTCTCTTTCTCGTCCGCCATCTCCTTCTCTTATTCTAGTTTTATTCTATTCATCTTCCTCGTTTTCTCCTCCTTCCTCCTCCTGTTCCGTTATGCAAATTTATGTTCTTTCCAGCTCAATCGTCTTTCGTTTTTCTCGTCTTCTTCTTTAGTTTATTGTTCTTTGTTCCTGCGTTCAAGTCATTACGCGTAACCTTTCTGATTCGCTCTTGTCTCTCTGTCTTTGTTTGTTTGTTTTTTCTTGTTGATGTTGTCATCGTTGTTGCTTGTCATCATCATCCTCCACCTTCTTTGGTTTTTCATTTATTTTATTTTTCTTCTTCTTTTTCTATTTCTTTTTCTTCTTTTCTTCTATTTCTTCTTTTCTTCTTTTTTTTCTTCTTCATTATCATCATCATCATCATCTTCTTCTTCTTCTTCTTCTTCTTCTTCATCTTCTTCTTCTTCTTCTTCTTCTTCTTCTTCTTCTTCTTCTTCTTCCTCAGTATCGGCCTAATCGTAGTCAATGCCCTCTTAATCGTTTCCAATGTCCTCTTCCTCCTCCTCCTCCTCCTCGATGCATTGAACATGAGCATTGATCGAAGGACAATCCTAATGACCCTTGACCCCTGCTTTTAAGGTCACGCTGCGTCCTGAGGGTCATTAAGTGTGTGTGTGTATGTGTGTGCGTGTGTGTGTGTGTGTGTGTGTGTGTGTGTGTGTGTGTGTGTGTGTGTGTGTGTTCTCCGAAATGACTTCATTACCCCCAAACCCAATTTGTTTATTTATTTATTTGTCTTCGCTTATTACGATTCTTTTTTTTTTTTTAGGCCCGAGTTGATTGGTTGGGCGCGAGATGAATTGCCCGGCGTTAATTGTTTTGTGTTTGTCTGTTTGTTTGTTTGTTTGTTCACGTCTCTTGTCCTGTTTGCTTCTCTTTGTTTTGTTTACGTTCGAGCTTGAGTTCTAAAAATAGTTACAACGACAATAACAAAAAACAACAATAATGATAATAAAAAAAACGTTACAGATCACCACCAATAAACGTAAATGAAAGACCTCTAATAGTGTTGGTGTTGGTAGTTGTGGTGATGGTAATAGTAGTAGTAGTAATACCAGACAAAAATAGTGGTGATAGTTGTAGTGGCGAAAGGGGTAAGGATGGTGATGATTGTGGTAGTGATGGTAAGGATGACTGTAGTGTAGTAGTAGTAGTAGTGGTAGTGGTAGTAGTAGTAGTAGTAGTAGTAGTAGTAGTAGTAGTAGTAGTAGTAGTAGTTAGTAATACGTAATGACTTTGATTGTGATGACTATGGGGACGATAATGGTGAGGGTGAAGGTGATGGTGACTCTTGTGGTGGTGGTGGTGATATTTTTTTCGGTAAAGTTAACACCATTTTCCTGACCTTTAAGATATTCGTCACCACCACCATCACCACCTTCACCACCACCACCACCACCATTCTTTCCTTACCTTCCTCACCACCGTCTCCAGGGGCCTTGTACATGAGCAGACGAAACCACAAATGTATTCGAGGAGGAGGGGGAGGAGGAGGGGAAGGAGGAGGCGATGTTATGGACAGAAGTGAGGAAGAACGGAGGGAAGATTTTCAAGAGTGGTAACTGTGGTAGAAATGAAGAAGAAAGAAAAAAAGGCCGCGAAGACGTGTGGTGAATATGGCGTCTGGTGTGTGTGTGTGTGTGTGTGTGTGTTGAGATACTATTTTGGGCGGCTGTTATGTGGTGCGTGAGGAGGGAAGTCAACGAAGAGGAGGAGGAAAAGGAGGAGGAGGAGGAGGAGGAGGAAGAGGCAGAAGAAGAAGAGATGGCAGTGGTGGGACGCGATAAGAGAATTGTAAACGAGGGGAGACAGGCAGAGAGAGAGAGAGAGAGAGAGAGAGGGGGGACGTGTGGGTAGGTCGGAGGTGATAAGGAAAGACAGGGGATGGTGTGTTGACAAGTGGGGATGGCAAGGGCGTGCCAGCGAGGGTGAGTGTTGCCGACTTTACAGGGACGGTGAAGGTTGCCGCAGCGAGGTGAAGAACGCAGCGATGGGAATAGTGAAGAACGTGAATAGTGAAAGACGGTGTGTGGTGAGAAAAGTAACGAACTGTGTACTGTGATAATAGTGAAAGATGATGTACGGTGACGATGATAAAGAACGGTGTACGGTGAGTTTAGTCAAGAACGAAACGGTGAAAATAATGAATAATAATGAAGTGAGGATAATAATAGTGAAAAATAACAAGATAGAATTATGTAGAACGGTGTCTTGAGGATAGAGAAGAAGGAAGTAAGGTGAAAATATTGACTTTATATTGGCTTTGAGAATAATATTGAACGGCGGGAATAGGAAAGAACGTTGCGATAAGGATAATACAGAACGCTACGGTGAGAATAGTGAAGAATACAGTGAAAATTCCAAGGCTCCTAAGGCGAATACATTGCCAAGAATCGTGACCAGCTTGGAAAATATTTTGAGTTTACAGCAAAGGAATCTTAAAACGAGGAATATTTGTACCGAGAGGGGGAAAAATATTGGTAGCGTGTGCCAATAAAGTAATGTGAAGGTATAGAGATTAAATAAGTATGTGATGAGAATAGTAAGACGAGAAAAGGAAAAAAGGGAAGAAAAGGAAAAAATAATACTAAAATGAGTGTACAAATAAAGAAAATAGAGAAATTCAATAAGACGTGATGAAAATAGTAAGAAAAGAGGAAAAGGAATAGGGAAGAAGAGGGATAATGATAATATAGAAATGTACATAAAAACAGAGAAATAGTAGAGAAATTCAATACGGATGTGATGAAAATAGAGAAGAGGAAAAGGAAGAGGAAAGAAAAGGGATAATGCTAATATAGAAATGTACAAAAAAGTAGAGAAATTGTAGAGAAATTCAATAAGGAGGAGGAAAGGAAAAGAGAAGAGGGTAAAATAATATATAGTGAGTGTTTCAAGCAATCTAACGTAATGGTAAAGAAATGCAATAAGGATGTAATGAAAACAGAAAGAAAATGAGGTGCTAAAAGAAACAGCCCAGAACGTTCTTCGATTGCATTAACAATTTAAAATCCACTTCCCAAAGCCTTCCTGTGTGTGTGTGTGTGTGTGTGTGTGTGTGTGTGTGTGTGTGTGTGTATTGTCACTCACTTAGGCCTAAAGAAACTGGCTTTTAGAAAATCGTTGAGTGCCTTAAACGGAAAAGAGGAGAATTTTGTATGTAAAGAGGGGATGAAGGAAAGAGGGAGGGGAGGGGGAGAGGGAGGAATGGGGAGAGGAACAAGAGCCGAGAGAGGGACAGTTAGAGAAAGGTAAAGGAAGGGAAGGAAGGAAGGAGAAGGGTGGGTGGTTGTTGCGTAAGATTGGGGAGGAAGGAAAGAAAGGATGAAAGGAGAAAAGGAAGGAAGGGAGAAAAAGAAAACGAGGGAACGAGGAGGATAATGATGGAAAGGAAAGAATATAAAAAAGAGAACTTAGGAAGGAATAAAAAAAAGAAGGTAGAGGAAAGGAAAGAGAAAAGGAAGAATGGTAGGAGCATAAAGAAGCAGAAGGAGGATATAAAGGAAGGAAGAAACAAAGGGAAAGAAATAGAAAGAACGAAGGAGGAAAGATAAGACGGCAAGATTATGGAGGAAGAAAGAAAAGAAGAAAGGATGGGCAAGAAGGAAATTGAGAAAAGATAATTTGGAGATTAAAATTGAGTGAGAAAGGAAAGGAGGAAAGAAAGGAAGAGAGAAATGATAAGAAGGAAACAGAGAGAAAAGGAAAAGTTGAAGGTTAAAGTTAAGAAAGAAAAGAATAAGGGAGGAAGGAAAGATAGGAGAGTAAAGTTGAAATAAAGAAAGAGTGGGGAGGAAGTAAGGAAGATGAGAGAGAAGGGTTTGAAGGAGAAAGAGAAAGGAAACATTGAAAGAAAAGCTAAGAAAGAAAAAAAGAGGAAGAAAGAAAAGAAAGATAAGAAGGAAATTAAGAGAAATGGAAGATATTTGAGTAAAGTTGAGATAGAAAAGAAGCAAGGAGAAAAGGATTGAAGAATGAAGGAGTAAAAAGAAAGGAGAAAAAAAAAGTAGGTTGAGAAAGAAAAAAAAAAGAAAATAAAGGAAGAAAAATATGAAGGATAAGAAGGAAGAAGAAAGGAAAGGTTAGAGGAAGGCTGAGAAAGAAAATATGAATAGAAAAAAGGAAGGAGAGAAAGAAAAGGGGAGGAGAGGAAGAAAAGAAGATGGGAAGGCCTTGACGTGTGGGTAGTGGCGTCACACCTTCACCTGGTTTCCTCCTCGGGGTAATTAGCAAACCTCAGTCACGTGACCTCGATTTCGGCGGCGCTTACCTGAGAGAGAGATAGAGAGATAGAGAGAGAGAGAGAGGGAGAGGAAGAGAGAAATAAAACGAAATAAATAAAGATAGAAAGAAAAACAAACAAAGAGAGGAAGAATAGCTATATAAAAAAGAAAAAAAGGAGAAAACTGGTGGGCAGGAGAGACGAATAAACAAAAGTAAAACAAAAAAAAGAAGAAGGGAGAATGAAGGAAAAAAGAATAACGGCTATAAAGGTAGAAAAAGAAGCGGAAAGAGAACAGAGGGAAGAATGACGCAAGAGAAGCAAAGAGAGGGAGGAGGAGGAGGAGGAAGAGGAGGAGGAGGAGGAGGAAGAAGCGGAAGGGTAAGACAACGCAAAAATAGAAGAATGATAAACGAGAAAAGTATTCAAACAGAGAGAGAGAGAGAGAGAGAGAGAGAGAGAGAGAGAGAGAGAGAGAGAGAGAGAGAGAGAGAGAGAGAGAGAGAGAGAGAGAGAGAAGAAAAAGAAGAAGAAGGAAAACAGTTGGACTCGTAAACCAAGCAAAGTCCCGCATTGGAGGAAGTTGAGAATCACTGGGTGGAAGTTTTTGCAGAGTTTGTGAAGTTGAATTCCCGCTACGTTAACACAAAGAAACGTTTACTCGAGCCATGAATGCACGAGGAGGAGGAGGAGGAGGAGGAGGAGGAGGAGGAGTTGGTGTTGACGTAATCCTCCTCCTGCTGCTGAGGTAAAGGAGGAGGAAGAGAAGGAAGAAAAAAACAAGAAAACTAACAAGAAGGAAAAATGCAGGAGAAGGAAAAGGAAAGTGATGGTGATGATTGGACGAGAAACATGAAGAGGAGGAGAAAGAAAAATAGAGAAAGGAAAAGGAAAGAAAAGAATACAATGACAAGAGGAATAAAAAAAAAAACTGCATGAAGAGGAAGAAAAAAACTATGCAGTATAAGAAGATAGAGAAGAAACATGAAGAGAAGGAAAAAGAAAGAGAAGACAAAAAAGACAAAGAGGAAGAAATGCATAAATGATAGAGAGAATGAGAAGACAGAAAAGAAAAAAACAATGAAGAAAGAATACGGAAATGAGAAAGAGGAAACAAAGGAATAGAAAATACAAGTAAGAAACAAAAAAAAAAAATCGAACAAGGAGAAGGAAGAGATAGAAAGGTGGAGAAGAACGAACCAGAAGAACAATGACCAGATAATGGGGAGGAGGACGAGGAGGAGGAGAGAAGGAGGAGGAGGGGAGGTAAAAGAGGATGAGCAGTAAGAGAAGGGAAGCTTATAATTGGATCGTTATTGGTGTTCGTGGTTAACAAAGCGTTTCGCCATCTTAGAAGCTGGTGGTGGTGGTGGTGGTGATGGTGGTGGTGGTGGTCTGGGAAGTATATAAGACCAACTGTAATTATTTTTCCATCCTCTCCCGCTTGTCTTGTGTGAGCTAACCATGACTTTTGCTTTTTTTTCTTCTTTTTTTTGCTTCACAACAACAAAATATTCAACCTAAAACGTTTTCCCTTCCCCTCAAAAAAAACAAAATAAAAAGAGAGGAGAGAGGAAGAGGGGAGTGCAAGAATGATGGAGCCGTAAAGGACGAGAAAAAAATAAAGTAAACACTGGAAGGGGGAGAGAAAAGGAAATAATGGAGGCATATGAGAGGAGAAGGAGAGAGAAAAGGAAATCAAAATAAGGAAAAACAACGATAAATAACCAGGAAAAAACAATAACGAAAGGAAAACAAAAAATAGAAAAAAAACTATATGGTAAAGAAATGAAAGAAAAACACCAGAGGGAGAGAGAAAGGAAATATTTGAGGCGTATGAGAGGAGAGGGAGAGAGAGAAAAGGAAATCAAAATAAGGAAAAACAACGATAAATAACCACGAAAAAACAATAACGAAAGGAAAACAAAAACAGAAAAAAAACTACATGGTAAAGAAATGAAAGAAAAACACCAGAGGGAGAGAGAAAGGAAATATTTGAGGCGTATGAGAGGGAAAGGAAAACAGTGAAAAAGGAATAACGACAAATCACTAGAAAAAATGAAATAACGATAGAAAAACAAAAATGGAAAACGAAGAGCTAATATTAATTAACTGACCTGCCAGAATAGTCAGTCGGTTGAATTTTGAAGTTTATAGTAAGTGGACAACGGTGGAAAGTAAGAGTTGGCATATTAAAAAGAGTAAAGGTAAGGATTCGGGGTATGCTAAACGATATCACAAAAAGAATAATGGAGGCGTGTGAGAAGAGGGAGAGGGAAAGGAAAACAAAGTAAAGAAAAACAACGATAAATCACCAGGAAAGAACAAAAAACGAAAGGGAAGCAAATATGAAAAGGCTAAATTCTGCTTCAACGAAAAACAATATCGATTAATTGACCTGGAAATAGATAGGCATGAGTCAGAATAGCCAGCCAGTTGATTTTTAAAGTTTATAGGGAGTGGAAAACGGTGGAAAACAGGAGCTCAAACATTAAAAAAGAGGGACATTATGGATTTGTGGAGGACAGTGAACGTTGAGAGCTCCCATATCAAAAAAGACTGAAGTTATGGATTTGTGAAGAACATTGGACTTTGAGAGCTCCCGTATTGAAAAAGAATGTTGTTATTGATTTGAAGAAAACAGTGGACATTGAAAGCACAACTATTAAAAAAAACTGAAGCTATAGATTAGTAGAGAACAGTAGACTTTGAGAGCTATATTTGTTGATTCCGTACATAATAAACTATATCACAGAGAGGCGGACTGGCGGCGAGGATAATTAGTTACGCTCTCTGTGTCAGCCCACGCACCTGCCCTACACCGACGTACAGGTATACATCAGTTAATTAGAGTGTATGATGAAAAACGAGCAGGTGTGGGTGTGATGCTTTTTTTTTGTGAGTTTAGCTGTGTGATTACCGAGTCTGAAACAGTAGTAATAGTAGTAGTAGTAGTAGTAGTAGTAGTAGTAGTAGTAGTAGTAGTAGTAGTAGTAGTAGTAGTAGTAGTAGTAGTAGTAGTAGTAGCGTTGGGATTATGTTACAATGACACTGAAGGGATTAAATGCTGAAGGAGGAAGAAGAGGAGAATTAGGAGGAGGAGGAGGTAGAGAGAGAGAGAGAGAGCTAGAGAGAGATAGAGAGAGAGAGAGAGAGAGAGAGAGAGAGAGAGAGAGAGAGAGAGAATCCTTCCATACGTCACAGTAGTTCTCGGTTAAAGGTTATAGGTCAGGGTTGACGAGAGGAGGGACGGGAGGGGAAGGAGGGAGGAGGAGGAGGGAGAGATGAAGCGGGGAGAAGGGGGGGGGGGGGCTGGTAACACGTATGACCTTCTTTGACCGTAAACTCTTTTGTCTCAGGTAATTACGTCACTGGTGGATGTTGTGGGGGGATGGGGGGGAGGGAGAAGGGAAGGGGGAAGAGGGGAAATAAAAGGGGGGGAGGGCAGATATAATAATGGGAAGTGTAGTGGTGGTGGGAGGTTGTAGTAGTAGTAGTAGTAGTAGTAGTAGTAGTAGTGGTGGTGGTGGTGGTGGTAACCGTGGCCTAATTTCGTTTCGTTATGGCGCAGTATTGTTTCGACTCGGTGTGTGTGTGTGTGTGTGTGTGTGTGAGAGAGAGAGAGAGAGAGAGAGAGAGAGAGAGAGAGAGAGAGAGAGAGAGAGAGAGAGACGTGTCTTATCCACGGAAAATCACGACGCAACAACACTTCTGATAAACTTCTAATCAAAAATGAATACACCTTTTTCCTTCTCTTCTCATTTTTCATCATTATCGTCTTTTCCTTCTTCTTCTTCTTCTTCTGCTTCTTCTACTTCTTCTTCTTCTTCTTCTTCTTTATCCTTTTCTTAACCATTTTCCTTTTTCTTTTTCCCTTCTATATCCATCCAAAAAACTTTCCACTCATTTCTCTTTAATAATCCTTCTCTTCCTTCATAAAATCTCGTCAGGGCCGGGAAAAGAGGGGACTTAAGGCACTACGAGCGGCGCGGGGCACTCAGGAGGGCACTCACGGGGCTCCTACAGTGGCACGACCTCTTTAAACCAGTGTGAGGGCCCCTTGGTGTCGCTAGGTCAATACGGTGACCTTGTTTCCACTTCCATGTCACAGAGCTGTACTGTGACCTCTTCGTGTTTCTCTACCGTATCGTGTTTTGCTAGTACTGTTATCTTCCTGTCTTCCTTCCTTCCTTCTTTCGTTTCTTCCTTCGTTCCTTTTGTTCTTCTTTCCTGCCTTTCTTCCTGCTTTCTTTCCTTCCTTCTTTCCTTCCTTAATCTCGTTTGGTACTCTTTTTATAACCGTGTCAGTGCCTGTAGTATCCCTCTTTCCACCCGCCTCTGAGCCTCTCTCTCTCTCTCTCTCTCTCTCTCTCTCTCTCTCTCTCTCTTTCTGTGGTAGCTATTCATTCTAACCTCCAAACATTCTTCACTACGATCCTCCTCCTTTTTTTCTTTTCAATCCTCCTCCTCCTCCTCCTCCTCCTCCTCCTCCTCCTCCTCCTTTCTTCCCTTTCTTCTTCCTTCTTTTTCTTACCCGTATTCTCACCACTTATTAAAATTGCGTCTCGCTTTTTCCTTTCTTTTTGTGTCGCTTTCCTCCTCTCTGCTTATTCTTCTCGTTTCCTTTCCAGATGACTTGGTGTGGTGGGCTTTCTTTATGCTCTCTCTCTCTCTCTCTCTCTCTCTCTCTTTCAGGCATAGCATAAACACGTAATTAAGAGCACACGAGAGAGAGAGAGAGAGAGAGAGAGAGAGAGAGAGAGAGAGAGAGAGAGAGAGAATGTTTGGGGTGTCTCGGGTGAAGGTATTGCAATTTAAGAAGAGGAAGGAAGGAAGGGTAGGATGAGGAACTGTGTTTTAGTGAGGCAGGGGATCGAGAGGAGAGGAGGAGGCTGAGAGAGAGAGAGAGAGAGAGAGAGAGAGAGAGAGAGAGAGAGAGAGAGAGAGAGAGAGAGAGAGAGAGAGAGAGAGAGATTGTTGGGAATAGAAAACAAAAAGATAACGATGTATAATTTAGGAGGAGAAGGAAGATGGGAAGGAACTAATAAATAAGAAAATAATGAATGAGTGCCTAAGATAATAGATAAATAAATGAGTACTTAACGATAATAATAAATGAGATAATAAACGAGCAATGTAGAAGGATGTAGTACTTTAGGAGGAGACGGAGAAGGAGGAGGAGGAGAAGGAGGAGGAGGAGGAGAATGTAATAGAGGAAAGAGAAAAGGAGATAACAAATGAGCTCCACCCACAAAGGTCGACTCGAGGGGAGAGAAGTGAGGGATAAGGGAGGAGGGAGATGGGAGAGAGGAAAGGGTAAGGAAGGGGCGAGGTAGAGGGGGGCGGCGACCTTTCCCAGAACCTTCCCCTTAGACATCACAGCGAGGGGAAGATTGGACGGAGGAGGAGGAGGAGGAGAAGGAAGAGGAGGAGGAGAAGGAGGAAAGAGAGGAAGGTTATTTTTGGTTAGTGGTCTTATATAATAGTGTGTAAAAGAGAGAGAGAGAGAGAGAGAGAGATACTTGTGGTCACCTTTGGGTTAGAGAGTGAGGTAAACGTTTTGGTATTCAAGGAGAGAGAAAGAGAATGCAAACACAAGGAAAATGGAGGTAGGCCCTTTACTGTCCTTTCTCTCGCTCTGTTCCTCTCACTGTCCCTCCTACCGTGTCCTCTTCTCTCTCTCTCTCTCTCTCTCTCTCTCTCTCTCTCTTATTGTCCTTTTCATATCCCCTCCTCCTCCTCCTCCTCCTCCTCGGTCACTCACCCCAAATTTGTGACGTCACTGGTGGCCATGTTCTCTTCCGTACCCCTCCCCAAATCCTCCCCCCCCTCCTCCTCCCTCCCTCCTCTCTCCCCCCTCCTCGCCCCTCTCCTTGTTCCTTTTCCCCTCCCTAAAAATTGGTCCGAGGTGAGGCGGGCTCCTGAAGGTCGAGAGAGAGAGAGAGAGAGAGAGAGAGAGAGAGAGAGAGAGAGAGAGAGAGAGAGAGAGAGAGGAGGGGGGGGGGTAGGGGGATTATTAAAGATGTGGACGAACGCAAGAGACGAGCAAAGAAAACGTGAATATTATATGATGGGGCAGACCAAGCGACACCCTGATGGACAGCCAGGCAGACAGACAGAGAGAGGCGGTCATTCAAATACAATAGAAAGAGTAAAAATAAGAGAATGAGGAAAGGATATCGACAAAGAAAGACTTACCAGGAAACAGACAAGTAGACATAGAAACACAGACACAGGCAGTAAGTAGAAACAAAGAGCTGATTAAATAAATAAAAAATGGAATATAAAAAGCGAGACACAAATTCAAAATAGATACGAAGTTAGATGAATATAATAGCAAAATAGTGAGGGAGAGTTAGACAGAAATTCACAGCTTTTAGCCCACTTCACTATCACGGTAACAAGACGTATACAGACAGACACAGACAGACAATGAGAAACAACCTAAAAAAAAAAAGACAAAAAAAGTAAAATAGAAAGAGAGACAGACAAACTCACAGCTCTAACCCCACTTCACTTTCTATTTAAGGTAAGACGACGCACAGACAGACAACAGAAACGAAAAAAAGTTCAGTAAATAAAACAAAGTAGAATAGAAAGAGCGAGAGACAGACAAATTCATCGCTCTAAACCCACTTCACGTTCTACTTATGCTTACACGATGCACAGACACAAACAGACGATATAAACAAGTTAAACAAATATAAAAAAAGTAAAACAGAGAGCGCGAGAGACAGACAGATTCTAAGCCCACTTCACGTTCTATTTAAGGCAACGCGCCCCTCGATCACACCGCAGTCAAGAGTCCCGAGCAGTATCGATTCCTTATAAAAACCGAGCAGGTATGTGTCAGGTGTGTCGTGCTGAAGCCTCGTCAAGAACACACCTACGCACATACCTGAGAACACACACACACACGTACACACACACACACACCTTGACGTGTCTTTCCCACATTATCAACCTTGCCACTGAGGGGAGAGCCGTGTTTACTTTTTTTTGTCCGTCTTCTCCTTAATTTACGCGTTCTTTCTCACCTTAAGCACCTCGTCGTTAAAGAGAAAGGCGTATCTTGCTTCAGTTTTTAGCGTTGTGTCGTTTGGTTTGTTCCGTAATTGGCGCAGTCCTCACATTAATTAAACACCTTATCGCATACTTAAAAGGAGAATGTCGGGTGTCGTATTTCAGTATTGAGTGCGTCGTATATAACTAATAACACCCCATAATTGACGCCCCTTTTCTCGCATTTTGATTCTTACTATTGTGAAACCAGATTAGCGAGATCGTTTTTGCGTTGGATAACATATGAGAGGAGGAGATAAGTGTTGGAACTGTGTGGCAGAGCGGCGGGGAGGAAGGGAACCGCGGGAGCCAACGCAGAAACGATCTCGCTAATCTGGCTTCACTGCAGTCAGAAAATGTCGTATCTTATCTGTGTGTTGTGTGTGTTTAGGTTGTTGGGGTTTTAAGCACCGGCATTACTTTTATCTGTTAACATTCGCAGAACATTGTGGCTGCAGGTGATTCATATTCTTACTCTGTCTTCCATGTAGGTTATTACTTTTATCTGGTAACATTCGCAAATCACTGTGAGTGCGGGAAAACTATATACACATTCTCAAGCCTGTCTTCCATGTAGGTTATTAGCCAGATTTGAATGCCGTATTTTTTTTTTACAACAAAGGAGACAGCTCAAGGGCACAAAAAAGGAAACAATAATATAAAAAAAAGCCCGCTACCCGCTGCTCCTAAAAATAATCCAAAGAGGTGCACAGAGGTTGCACACTTATCTGGTAAAACTCTTCCTCCTCCTCAGGTATACACACTTATCTGGCAACATTTCTACTACATACGTACTCGTCCTTCGCGTGCTCGTGTAGCAGTGTGAAATGCAAGGAAGTTATGCGTACAGTCGAGCTTCTCTTCTGTGTAGGTTATATTCTGGCACACAAGCGTCTGTTATTACCTGGATTCTAGGAAAACCTCGGACTGTTTCTCGCATTCACACGCCACGTTATTGCCGCGGAAGTAAAACGTGTGCGTATCTTTTTTCATTTGTAGGTCAGCGTTTAGAGAAGCAAGTAAAGAAAGATTTTATGTACTCTTCGTTTCTGTAGGTCATTGTTTTAAGAGTAGAGGGTGAAGGACATGCTTTTATATGTCCTGTGAATAAAGGTTATGTTTGCTCTTCTTTTCCGTAGGTCGTCGATTTAAGAGTAGAGAGTGAAGGGTATGGTTTGATTTGTCCAGTAAATAATGAAAGATTTTGTTCGCTCTTCTTTTTTGTAGGTCATTGTTTTAAAAGTAGAGAGTGAAGGGTATGTTTTGTGTCCAGTGAATAGAAAGATTTTTGTTCGCTCTTTTCTGTGCAGGTTACTGTTTTAAGAGTAGAGAGTGAAGGACATGTTTTATTTCCTCAACGAATTCATTGTAGACCAGAAAAACAATGATTTGCACGTATTTATTTATCCTGGGCACACATACCTTGGCAATAGTGGAAAGTAAAAGCATTAGCAAGTTTTTTTTATCGTTTATAGGTCATTGTCAAGAGGATGAAGCTTCCACGAATTTCTCCTCCGTAGCTTATCTTGATCGCAGCCCATCTCAATCGCGGAACATAATGATCAACTTTTTTTTATTCTTTTTGTAGGTCATTGTCAGGAGTAAAATAAATTAAAAGATTTGTGCGTACATTTCCGGTTTGTATATTTCTAAAGTTCATTGTTTAGCTAAGAACAATGCATTTATACGTGTTTCTTGCATCCAGGTCATTGTGAAAAGTGGGAAATAGTTTTATACTCATTTTCATCTTGTCTTAATTAGGAGAAACTAAAAGATTTGTGCAAATCTATCTGCTACATATTTCTCGCGGATTTACACTTGTTGCTCCATTGCAGGTTATTGTTAGCAGTGGAAAATCAATAAAATTAGATACTTCTCTCTTGTAGGTCATTGCTAAGAGGGGAAACTAAACAATATGTACCAATAAATCCACAACATTTCTTGCGAGAGTCTAGTGCAAACTCGTGTCCTACCCTCATACACCCTGACCGATACAAAGCGTGAGATACTGTCCCCCCTGCCGTAACTAATGCCCCGCCACTGCCAGGCATTAGACACACAACACACTCCCTCCCCGGAACACGCACGCACGCCCCGCCGCTGTGAATTAGGCCCGCCGTGTTCCTCAATCTTTTCTCACCGCTCCCCAGTTTACCTTAAGATATCACCCTCGCGACTAACTTGAAGCCCCAGTTTACCTTAAGACATCACCCTCGCGACCAACTTGAAGCCCCAGTTTACTTTCAGACATTACCCTCGCGACCCAGTTTGAGAAGAGTGATAGTAATAAAAGCTACGTATCTCCCGCATACTGGTATTTAGTTACTCCTTCGTGAAAATGTGTCGCCCCAAGTACTACCATCACGACCCGATTTGAGAATTCTTGACAGTACTATAAGTCTTCCAAATATGTCGAGGTCGGTCTGGCGCAGGCTCCCTCGGGTCCTTTCCTCCCCTCTGCTCTGCCACACCGTCCCAACACCTATCTCTTCCTCTCATATGTAAGCTATAGGTAACATATGAGAGGAAGCAAAAGGTGTTGGGACTGTGGTGAGCAGAGAGAAATGACCTGGGAGCCAACGCCAAAACGGACTCGACAATTTGGTTTCACTATAAAAGCTGTATACCTCACGGATTCTAGTGTTTAGTTATCTGTGCGAGAAAGTAAGTGTTGGTCCAAGTTATAATAGTCAATATCGGGTGTATAAATAACGCCTGATATTTTGAACGTCGGATTACTCTTCATAGACAATAATGTGGCTGAGTTTTCCATCTTAACCCGTTTCTCAAGGCGTGGTTTGTTGGCTTTGTTGATTTTTTATATATCTTTTTACGAGTGAGTTTGCAATATGTCGAGGTAGCCCCGTTCCAAAAATGAAATTAAGAAGCCAAACTAGCCACGTAAGTGTTAATAGATACTAACACGGCGTTAAAAAATATCTGACGTGTCTGTCCAAGTAGTAGTAGTAGTAGTAGTAGTAGTAGTAGTAGTAGCAGTAGTAATAGTAGTAGTCGATCTTCGGACTCAGGACAAGAGAGGACGCGACCTGTACCCCGACATCCTGGAATTAAAGTCAAGTCACGGGTGGTGTTGACTAATTTCCCGCCTGCCTCCAAATTCCTGACCTACTTACTCAAATTTAAAGTAGAACGCCCGTGTTAGCTAGGGTGGCGCCGCTAAGCTGATGACGCGCCTCGAGTGGTTGTTCTTTTACTAAGCTCTTGTTCTGCCTCGTTGCTAATATCCTGCCTGTACTCTATTCTCCTGATGTTCTTCTACTAAGCTGAGTTAAAGCAGAAAGTTTAGTGAGTGTTGCGCCGCTAAGCTGAAGGAGTGGCAGCAGCTTGTGTTCTTTTACTAAGCCAATGTTCTTCCTCATTGCTAATATCCTGCCAAGCTGAGTTAAAGCAGAAAGTTTAGTGAGTGTTGCGCCGCTAAGCTGAAGGAGTGGCAGCAGCTTGTGTTCTTTTACTAAGCCAATGTTCTTCCTCATTGCTAATATCCTGCCTGTACTCTGTTCTCCTGATGTTCTTCCAATAAGCTGAGTTAAAGCAGAAAGTTTAGTGTGTTGCGCCGCTAAGCTGAAGGAGTGGCAGCAGCTGATGTTCTTTTACTAAGCCAATGTTCTTCCTCGTTGCTAATATTCTACCTTTACACTAGTCTCCTAATGTCCTTCCACAAAGCTAATTTAAAGTAGAACGTCCGTGTTAATGATTCGCGCCGCTAAACTGATGATGTCGATGATGATGATGTTGATGTACTAAGCTCATGTTCTTTCTCGTTGCTAATATCCTACCTGTGTACCTCCTGATGTTCTTCCATAAAGCTGAGGTTCCAGTTTTAGCCATTCGCGGGTGGTGGGGCGGAATGAACACCTTTTTTCGTGAACTATATCGAGCGTTCTATTATTGTGGTCCGGTTGGATATATTTTTTTTTTTCACGGCGGTATTAATGCAACGTTGCCATCGGTGTAAAAGTTATATTCAGTAAACCTCAGCATCCAATTAACTCCGATACCAGCCTCGTTGTTTCGTGGCCTAAAAAATGTTTGATTAGAGAGAGACAGACAGACAGAGACGGACAGGCAGCCAGGCAGACAAATCCATATTGGTTGTGAAATGATATAATAGATGTGCCAGCCGTGTGTGTGTGTGTGTGTGTGTGTGTGTGTGTGTGTGAGAGAGAGAGAGAGAGAGAGAGAGAGAGAGAGAGAGAGAGAGAGAGAGAGAGAGAGAGAGAATACCCGAAAAATACCAAAAAAAAAGGAAAAAAAAAAGGCCTTGCAGTGATTGTAACATTATTTCCCGCCGTGTTTTACTTTCCCTCTGATTGAGGCGGAGAGGAAATCAGGAAGGATTGTCTGTTTGTCTGTCGCTGCGGACGTGGCTGTGCTGACGTGATGAACCTGTGGGAGGAGGGGGGGAGGGCGAGTGAGGGGAGGAGGCGAAGGAAAGAGGGAAGGAGAGGGCGAAAGAGAAGTGAGAAGAGAAGGGAAGAGAGTGGTTTAGGGTGAAGGGTGAAAAGAGGAGAGGAGGGAGGAGGGAGCGGGAGAGGGGCTAGGCAAGTGAGCTGTAGGTAGGAGGCGAAGGGAAGGGGTGAGGAGAGGGTGAGGCGTGAGGCGGGAGGAGAGAAGAGAGTGGTTTAGGATGAGTAACGAAAAGAGAAGAGGAAGAAGGAAGGAGCGGGAGAGGGGCGAAGCGGGAGAGAGGTAGGAGGCAAAAGAAAGGGGGAGAGGAGAGAAAGAGAGAGAAGGGGAAATAGAAAGAAGAGTGAAGAGAGTGAATTTAGAGTGAGTGGCGAAGACAGGAGAGGCTGAGGGGAAAGGGGAACTAGGAAGGGGAAGAGGAAGGTTTATGGTGAGGGATGAATAGAGGAAGGGAATGAAAGGGAAAGGGGTGATGGGGAGGAGTGAGGAGAGGTGGGGAGGAGGGGGACGAGACTATTTATGGCATGGAGGTTTACAGTGTTGATAGGAAGGGAAGAGTGAAGGGAGGCGTGGAGGAAAGTGAGGAGTGGTATAGATTGGATAGAGAGAGAGAGAGAGAGAGAGAGAGAGAGAGAGAGAGAGAGAGAGAGAGAGAGAGAGAGAGAGAGAGAGAGAGAGAAAATTGGGACGGGACGAGGCACATAGCTTTAGTTTTTACATCTCTTTGTGTTCTTGTCTTTTATGGGAGCGTATATTTACATGCCATTTTGTGTCTTTTTTTTTTACAGTAAAGGAAGCAGCTCAAGGGCGAAAATAAATAAAAACAAAAAAAGCCCGTAAATGATAACAAAAAAAAGGTCTGCTCTCTTTATTTTTATTTCTGTATTTAGAGATTTAACTAATGATTTTTTTTTTTCCCTTGCCTTGCCGCCTCCCACGTCCAGGGCTTGAGAGTTTTCGTTTGTGTGTTTGTTTTGTGATTAATTAATATCAATGTGCACCTGAGGCCATCGTAATTAAGCTTCATATTTTGCTGTTCTTTATTTTGGGGGGCGCAGTGGCTTTGTTGAATCATAAGTGAATAAGTGGGGCGTCTCTCTCTCTCTCTCTCTCTCTCTCTCTCGATAGCAAATTAATATATAGCATGTGTGTCATTATGGATGTATTCATAAGCCTGTTTCTTTTCTCTTTAATGAATGGGGGTAGGTTGTGTTTCATCCTCTATTTTTTTTCAAACCGGTTTATTTCAGTGAATCCGCATAGATCGCGCGTTTCTTTACATATATATCTTCAAACCAATTAAGTTTTCTCTCTTAAATTGATCGCCGTAAAGCATATATTTCACTGTATATTAGATTATTACCTTCTTTCTTGCTTCCTTGAGCAGCAAAGTTCGTGGGTTTTTATGATTTATTTGTCTCGTAGCGAAAAAACAGTATTACCCAATCTCCGCCATGCTCGTAAAGCCTTCACTGCCTTTATTGCACCTTATAGCCCATCTCTCTGTCATACCTCCATCTTCATCTCCCCGCACATCCCCGCTCAGCCCTTCAGCCCCCAACCCAAGCCCTCAAACCTTTCACCCCCTCTGCCTCTCCATTTCCTCCGTCCCTCAACCCCTGTCTCCTTTAACACCTCACCCCATCATCCTTTCGCATATCACCCCCTTAGCCCATCAACCCCTTAACCCTATCTACCCCTCACTCCATCACTCTCTTAGTCCATCAACCCTCTCCATCCCGCACCCTATCATCCATGCATCATTTCACCCCGTCGGCAGTCAACCCCTAACACCCTCTTCCCCTCACCCCACCATTCCTGCAGTATCTCCCCATTAGCCCTCTCTACCCCTCATCTCATCACCCCTGCAGTATCTCCCCTTTTTAACCCCTCTCTACCCCTCTACCCCTCACCTCAGCACCCCTGCAGTATCTCCCCTTTTTAACCCCCTCTACCCCTCATCTCATCACCCCTGCAGCATCTCCCCTTTTTAAGCCCCCTGTACCCCTCACCTCATCACCCCTGCAGCATCTCACCTCCTTAGCCCATTCACCTCCTAGCCCTCCGTGTATCTTCGTGCAGAGCAAAGTGGGGCAGCGTGGGCCTTGCAAGGTGATCGGCTTCCTGAGGTGCTTGGATGCGCGTGATGCCCCTCCACACGCACGTATCGGTTATCTTGTGTTGGCTTTCACCGCCGCACGGAAAATGCATCAAATGGTCAATACGTTATGGATTTTTAGCGTTTTTTTTATTTATTTTCGTGATGTTTTCTTATGTAGGTTACGTCCCCGTCTCCTGTTCTTGCCCGATTAGCTGTATTAGTAAGTCGATGTGTCCTGTGTTCGGTGCTTTTTTTTTGTGTGTGTGTGGGGGGGGGGGGGGTAGGGGATACTGGGTGCGGTGTTCACTTTTTTTTTGTCAATTGCCTCTCTCGCAGCAGGATCTTTGTGTGTTTTTATTTGCATGTGTTTGTTAGGCCCTAACACCGTCCCCTTTACCTTAAAACAACAAGAATATCAACATCAACACCAACACAACCAACACCAACACCACCACCACCACCAACAACAGCGAGTGTCACCCCATGCTTGCTGCCTCGCGCACTGGGCCTGCCGTCTGCCTTCCTTATAGACAGACTCGCAAGAAAAAGCCTTATCGCCGCGCCGCACCACGCACGGCCCTGATTTATGCTGGAAGCTCCTTAAGTCGGGCCCGGCGCGCGTGTGTATTGGAAAACAAGACTCAAAGATTTTCGGGGGAGCAAATTATGTTGTCTATTTTTTTTCGCAAGATGAGAAACCTGTGCGTGGAAACATTTTTTCCCTTTAAGTAATTTCACATGAGTGACACGGAATAAAATTTTCTCTGCGCTCAACTTTTGTCATTTTATGAGATGCAGCGAGGCGGTGTTATGCCTCCTGGCAGCTCTAATTAGGGAAAGGGAGGAGGAAGAGGAGGAGGAGGAGGTGATGATGCTGGTTCTGGTGGTGGTGGCTTGTTTTTCCATCATATATATATATATATATATATATATATATATATATATATATATATATATATATATATATATATATAGAGAGAGAGAGAGAGAGAGAGAGAGAGAGAGAGAGAGAGAGAGAGAGAGAGAGAGAGAGAGAGAGAGAGAGAGAGTTTATCATTTGTATTACATGTACTTTTCTTTGCTCTGTCATTTTGCTATTGTTTCATGGTCTATTTCACTGTGTGCCATGATGCCATGCTGGGTGAAAGAGATTGTGATCATATTCCAAGGCGGCGGGTGCAATGTGTGTGGGGTCAAAGATGGTGTAGCGAGGGGATAGTGAGGGTGGAGGAGTGCGAGTAATGTGTCGGAAGGCCCGGCGAGGCAACACAATACTTGGTGGGCGAGACACGCATACAGGGAAACATTTGTGGTGAGTGAGGAAGGTGTTGTGGTGTGTGTGTGTGTGTGTGTGTGTGTGTGTGTGTGTGTGTGTGTGTGTGTGAGTGGGTGGAGGAGTAAGATATTAGGTAACCAGACTCTCACAATCCCTGCATTTATGAGTGAGCCAGATGTGGTGTGTGTCAGTGTTTTTCTTTGCCTGTTTGTGGTAAGGTGTTTGGTTGCTTTTTGTGCCTGTGTGTGTGGTTAGCTGTGTGGTAACCCTTCCCTCTCTTCTTCTGCAGTGGTGGAGACCCGCGGGGCACCCATGGGCCTGGACCAGACGCCCAAGCCCCAGCGGAAGCTCATCCAGGCGCCCAGGTTCAACATTTCGGCAGAGGTAAGTCGTTGTGGTTTTGTTCATCGTTGTTTCAAAGGTCAGGTGGCCTACTACCAAGGTTATGATGGCTTAGAACGGGGGATAAATGTAAACTCCCCAAAAAAGTAGTATTTGTGTTAGTAATCCCGTAAAATCGTCCTTAAAGTTCATGAAAGGCGTTTGACTTTTACATGATTATAAATGTCACCCCCTTTTTATTTTTGTTCCTTCAGAAGTTTATTATTGACTGATTTATTAACTTACAATTGTGGATCATTAATGTTGTTTATGTTCGCGTTGCTACCGTGGAAAAGTTACTTTTTTGCTTTGTTTTCCGTACTTAAAACTAATGGATCTTCGTTTCTTAGGAGAGCTTTTTAATGCTGTTTAGATGGGTTGTCCTTTATGTAATATCGATAAGATGTAACAGGCTTTTTTGAAACTTTGCATTTTTTTCTTAAATGTCAAGTGAAGTCAGGGATTGGTTTGTTAGTGGATTCATACTTATCATTTTATCTTTGCACGTGTTTTGATTGTAAGTTGGCGAGAACCTGAAATACATGTACCTTATTTTTCTCTACTTCAAAGGGTTTTTTTTCTGGTTCCCTGCATGCGGTCAAACTTTAATAATATTTTTCTCCTATGTTGTTTTTTCTCTCTGTCGACTTGGTTATATCTGGGGCAATAATATTTTCCTGGCGCTTCCTCTTCGTGACGTTTCTGTGTCAAGCGTCACCATACAGGCTGCGGGACACCTTCCTGACTCCACTTACCTGTTTTCCTTACACAATCCTTCTTATCATCCTGCGCTACACACTCCCCTTACTCCTCCTACTCCTCCTCCTTCTCCTCTTCCTCCTCCTCCTCCTCCTCCTACTCCTGTCACATTTCCTCTACCTCCTCCTTTCTAATCTTTCAACTCATACTCCTTCTGCCATGCCTCATCTCGCAGTTCTATTCTTCCTTTCCCGCTCTTACTCCTCTTCCTTTTCCGTAATATCTCCTCCTCACAATCACCTCATTTTTCTTCACTTCCTCTTCCTCCTATTCTTTCCCGTCCCCGTCTAGCTCATCCTTGATTCACTCTTTGCCTCACTCTTTCAACTCGTACTTCTCTCATGCTTCATCTCGCAGTCCTCTTTTCCTTTCCTCCTCTTCCTTTCCTCCATATGTCTCCTCCTCACGATCACCTCATTTTCTTTCTCCTCCTCCTCTTTCTCTTCTTTCACATTCTCTTCTATCTCCTTCCCACGCTCCGTCTTGCGTTTCTTTTCACACCTCCTCCTCTTCCACCCCCTCGATATCCGATCACCTCTCTTCTTTTTCTTTCTCCCTGTCTTCTTTTTCGTCCCTCTCTAGCGTCTCCTTCCCAACCTCCATCTTACACTTTTTTTTCACACTTCCTCCTCTTCCTTGCCCCCGATATCTCATCATTACCTCACTCTCTACCTCCTCCTCCTCCTCTTCCTTCTTCTCTTCTTTCTCGTCCTTCTTTAGCTCCTTCCCATCCTCCACCACACACTTCACCTCACAACTTTTTTCTCCCACAGGATGAAGACGAGGACGATCTTAGTGACATCCCGCCGTCCAGTCCCCGCCTCGGCTACTCCTCCGTGGTGGGCACCGTTCGCAGCCCCAGCAACTCGGGTTCACCGTCTCAGAGTCCCCAGTCACCCCTCACCTCGCCCTTGTCACGGATGGGTAAGTTCCATAATATTATACCTATCGGGCTACTATACGACTCATTTTCCAAGACCACAGAGATTATTAACCGGGTTTTCATGGGTGATTTTCCCGTTCAAGGCGCAGAAGTCGTGTTAAACTATCACTAGGATCACAAAATGGTCCACGAAAAGCCCAGCAGTTTCCATGAGAGGTTTTTCAAGCAGGCGAACTGACGTGCCGAAAGGTTTAAAAATACGAGCTTAAGTCTTCTCGGTAGTATTTCCTGATTAAGAAAGGAGTATCAAAAGCTTAGTTACCAGATAGACATATACTCCAAAAAAGAGCAAAATTATCGAAAAATGTCGCGGTACCTCAATGAACTTACCTGAAAATAGTCATGAGGATAAAATTTATGTAACTATGAAAAAAAAAAAAGTTGTCGCTGGGTGGCAATAAAAGCTATCTAGTCTAGTTGTTACGCCGCTAGATTGCCAGCCCTGATCAAAACTCTTCTGGTTCTAAATGTAATCGTTCTTTTCTTGCGTCATCTAGTGTTTCGCCATAAGAAGGGCATGTTGCAATTATTTTATTTCTAAATGATTGTTTACCCCGAGGTCTATCCCCTTAACCGTAAATAAAAGCGAAGAGGATCCTGATTAGCCAGTTTTTTTCCGGGGTTAAGAAGGTTAGTCCCGTCGCTGGTGCCCCAAGACCTGTTGCTCGTGGTTTGTGTAGCGGTTCAGGATTCAGTGTCAGGACCTTTTTTTCTTTTTATTCCGTTTGTGGTTTATCACTCTTGGCATCTAGCTCAGCATTTCTCGTTCATTTATATTCACCGGTAATAAAAGTTGTTGTTTTTTTTGCTTAGTTTTTGCTTTAGTTCTTTTTTTTTCGTCATATTGTTGGTCGAATATTTTTACTTGTTATCCATTTTTTTCTGTCTACTCTGTGTACCCGATGTTATGATTAGCCATTTGCTAGACCAGTGACAGCCGGCGTAGTGCAGTTTTCAAAAGTTTATTACATTTGAAACAAAACATGACATTATCCTTTTTTCTTCATTTAATTCGAAGAAAACTCGTGCATTATCTACCTCTGACGCACGTGACGCCCCCTAGGGGCCTAGGCCGCCACGGTGCCAGCCTTAGCAGCGCCACGATGAGTTATGCTCCGTTGCTATTTTTAACGAGTTGATCGATCACCCAATGAGTGACCTTTCACCTGTGTATTTTAGGAACTCGTGTACGACAATTTTACGACGTGCCATTTACGCATCGTGAACTACTGTAGGTTAATCTGTTTTCGCGGTTTATGTGAACAACGCGTTTACATCAGTTATAGAAGTGACGCCATACAGAAAAGCAAGGGTGGAGAGATGAAAAATAGAACCTTTGCTGGAACAGGATTAGTACACTAAGGTCAAATAGGGAGGTGGAGGACGCTGGGAAAAGCCTTTGTCCTGCAGTGGATTTAAAGTAAGGCTAAAGTTGTTGATCTTTATGGTGCCAATGACGTGTTTTTACCTTCGACGAGGGAGTGAGAAGTTGGGAACACATATGTGGCAACTATTTGTGAACATTTTGATGGGGGTGGGAATTATAGATGCTTCAAAATATCCATAAAAACCTTTACTGACACGTCCCTTTCATGCAGTTAGCCAGCTATAGGAGCACATTACTCATTAGTTTATTTCTAGATTGCATTAAAATTATGTATAAAACTGTTTGATTACAGTATAGATCACTAACGAACGTGTCTCTTTGACGCAGCCTACGACTTAGCCAACTACGGAAACACAGGCACGCCGGAGCGCCGCCACTCCATCACGCTGTGCGAGACGCCCTCCCTCAACAACCACTCCTCGGCCTCGCTCAGCCCGCCCACCTCGCTGCCGCAGTCCCGCAACACCACGGCGCCCAGCTCCCCCGCGCACCAGGACTTCCTCCCGTCCACCTCGCAGACGCAGAGGGACTTCCTGTCTTCGGTGAGTGTTGATGGTGATGTTGGTGTAGTAATTTGAGCTTATTTCTCGTTTAGATCTTGATAGTCACATTTTGTTTTTTGTATACTGCTTATTTTTATATGTCTATCATAGGCTTGTTTACTTTGTTTACTTTTCTTTTAAATTTATCGATACATATTTTTTTCTGCTTCATTTTGTTTGAGTATTTTCGCTAGTCAAATAATAATGTATTCTTTAGATTTTTGTATGTTTCTTGAGGGGAGAAGTTTGATTTTTATTAGCTATCATTTATTCTACACACACACACACACACACACACACACACACACACACTGTTTTTATTCTGTTCATGATTTTTCAGTCTCTTCATTTTATTATTAGCATTTCTCGTTTATCGCTGTCTTCTAATCCCGTGGACATGTCTCCAGGCCCACTTCTCTGCCCGCCTGGACTGCCTGGCGCTGACCCTGGAGGAGGTGGTGCACATCCGCAACGTGCTGACCAAGGCTGACCTGGAGGCGCTGCCCCTCGACCTCACCATCAAGGAGGACATGGCCAAGGGAAAGATCTGCTTCCTCTGCATGAAGACTCGCTTTGGCTTCTTCGGCCCGCGAGGCACCAACTGTAGGCTGTGCAAGAGGACGGTCTGCAAAAAGTGCATCACCAAGGTATTTTACTATTATTGTTATTACTACTTTTATTATCTTTCCTTTATATTGATTGTCTAATGTTTCGTGGTCTTCAGTGTCTCAGGCAAATGAATTCCCTATGCCATTTTTTTCAGCTATTATATCTTACCAGATGTCAAAAGATAAAACAAATTTGAAAAGTATCCGTGGAAATCATCATAAAGCACCGAGTTGAAAGCTTGTAACATTGTCTATTTCCACGTTGATTTATGTATAACTTAATTTACCTATCAAAACATCTATATATCATTCTAATTTCATCTACCCTAATCTATGACTTTGCGTCCCCATCACCTGGCTGTCCAGTAACACCGCCCTTGCTCCCACAGATGCGAATACCCACCGAACACTTCTCCAACATCCCCGTGCAGATGTTGACGCCACAGGCCTTGTCCCCGCGTGAGGACGAGGACGATGTTGTCTCTCTGCCCCGCTCCATCCTCTCCAGACTTACGGTAAGGCTTAGCTCCACTCCCAGGCCTCCCTCTCCTTGTCTTTCCTCCTCCCGTGATTCCCGCACAAGATGAAAAGAAAAAAATCGACTATACAGGTCTCTCTCTCTCTCTCTCTCTCTCTCTCTCTTTGTGTGTGTATGGATATGTGTATGTCAGTCAGTTTGTCTGTCTCTCTGTCTAAATGTAGGCAAGTAGTAAGCAAGTTTTGAGAGTAACTAAGAAAAGTAATACCAAAATTTAGTAAGGTGATGTGCATTTTAAGTACTGCAAAAGTAATATTGTTTTTGTTCATCTCCCTGGAAGGAGGAAGAAAACTTTTAAACTTAGCAAGTAGTATCATAAGTATTGAAGCGAGACAGAAGTTACAGCCAGTTGTTGAATACAGACTATGATGAATAAATTCAGTAATTTGAAAAGTTGGGTGAAGTCTCTTATTATAACTCAGTGATGTATTTACCTTTACCTATTTACCTATTTGTGACATACGGGAAGAGAGCTATCCTCACGCTGTCCCGTCTTTCTGAAAGAGTGAATGTTGTTCCACTTGTATGGCATGTTCATACTCCAGTGTCTGAAACTGTGTACATATTATGTAAAAAAAATACTTCCTCCATAGGCCGCAGGCTAGGCTTAAGCCATTCATCTCAGTTTGATCACAGATACACTCCTTGCTGCATCTGTCTGCTCCTTGTTCCTTGTATTCGTCTGTTCTACTATTAATTATATTTGGGTCTTTTTGTATGTGAATTGAGTCATACTGTTTACAGTTTATTCCAAGATAAACTTAAGAATGAATAAATAATCCTTTTCTTCAGGTGTATTTTTAAAAAATTTTTGTATGTGTGTGTTTCTAGTGTCGTGTTGATAGAACATTGTAGGGACTGTGGTGAATTTCCCTGTTTTAATGTATGTGTGTGTTGAGCACATACGTGTCTGAGCTGAGCACGTACGTTCCTGAGTTGAGCACGTACGTTCCTGAGCTGAGCACGTACGTTCCTGAGTTGAGCACGTACGTTCCTGAGTTGAGCACGTACGTTCCTGAGTTGAGCACGTACGTTCCTGAGTTGAGCACGTACGTTCCTGAGTTCAGTACGTACATAGGGGAGGCGGTGGCTGAGTCGACAGAGTGACGGCGCCGCGTTCAGGAGGACGCGAGTTCAATCCCCGCCCGGTGCCACCAAGCTGGGATTTTTCAGCTGCCACTGAGTGGCTTAAAACTACCCACATGCTGTCCAGAAGACCACCTATCAACCCAGACTCTAGATTCTAGGATTAAAGATGAGCTCCGGGAGGGCAGCATGAGCCAATGCAAGATGGCGCCACTATAAACACTCGCCTGCGCCAGAATGGGCTGGGCTGACCATCAGGCCCCACTGGGAAGAAGCCTTGGGCTGACCATCAGGCCCCACTGGGAAGAAGCCTACCGTTGCAATATTCCGTGATGTAAAAAAAAAAAAAAAATAGTTCTGTGGTTTGTGAGACTATTTTATTTGCTTTCTTCAAATCTTAGTGAAATTCTGCCAAATTTATATCCTTCTCATTTGTGAATGATTTAGACTGCAGCAAGCTAGTCCACTTGCCCCTGTAAACTACCCATGAATATGCATATTTAGTCTTAGTCAGTAAAATGGCAACATGACTTAGAGCCTAAGAGTGTCTAGTACTTTAGTAATAAATGAACAGGTGAGCCCAGTCACTTTTTAAGCCCAGGGGAAATAACTCTTAGCAGAACCTGTAGAGTAAAGGGTTAACTTTCTTTACAGTTTAACATCTCAGAACACATCGCTAAGCGTTCTCAGGTAAAAGAACCTGAGGAGCAAAACTCAAGTGGTACCAACCCTTCCAAGGTACAATGCACAAGGCCCAGCCGTTTTAAGCTATGAGACACAATCTGGCTTGTGCCCTCCCATAGGCAGAGCAACAAATAATTTTTTGTTCCCATTGCTTTCTTGAGGCTTTTCATTGATGCTTCCTACAGTACACAGCTACTGTAGAGCGTTCACTTGTTGATGCTCACTCCAACCCTTGCCACACCACACCCCAGACTGAAAGACAGGCCATGACCCCTCCAGCAACACTATTTTATACAATTTTTGTTTTGAAGTGTTTTATGGTATTGAAGCTTTCAGTGTGATTGCCACATCATGAGTGTGTTTTAATTTTCTTGAAATGCCCAGGTAACATTTTTGTTTGTAAAATTGTTTTATTTTACTCTTTTGCATGTTTGGCATAGTTTTGTATTTTTTTTTATATATCTTAGGCATGACATCCAAACCTGACTCCGCATGTAGGTAATGGAGTGTGACCACCAGTGTGTGCTCATGGCATTACTCGTGTGGCAGCTAGTCTGCTCCTGTGTGCGTGTGCATGTTGCTTCAAGTGCTGGCAAGATGCCTTTGATTTTACACTAAACCTTCATTTGAACACTAGCAGCTCTTCAGTGCCCCAGTAGTTTGTAAATTACTTTAAAAAATCAAAATAATCATACCTTGTTAATGTTACCTCTTACATTTATTTTGTTCCTAAATTAAGATAAAAAAAAGCAAAATGTATATACAAAAAATTATATACGTATGTGGTGTTCCAATTCAGAAAAAATGGTAAAAAATGTAATGCATGAAAGTATTATAAAAAACTTTATTTTTTTATCTAGCCAATGCATCAGATATTTAAATTATGACTTCTGTAAAGATGTGATGCAGTACTTTGAACAGATTATGACAGCAGTCATATATCCATTGCATGTCAGGATTTTTATTAAAAGTGTCATGAAAAATGTATACAGTACACTTTCCTATTAAAAAGGCATTACCTCTCATTTCAACTTTGTAGTATGTATAGTGTGTGTGCGTGTGTGTGTGTTACTTAGATCTTCAAGCATTGGAAGAATTAGTCTCTGTTTGGAATGGAGTTTCCTCCTCATGAATAGTTTGGCATTTATGGGTTTTTATTATACCCTACTTTAGTGACTGACTGTTCCCTTGCCTTCCAGGAGCTGCCTCTACCAGGAAGCAGCACTGCGAGCATGAGCAGCAACACAGCAGACCGCCGAGGCAGCATTACTGGGAGTGTGGGCTCAGCTCCCTCATCACCAGCCACCTCACGGGCATCTGATGGGCCCTCGTCCTTGCCAGCCCAGCCTCCAGCACCCTACGTCAATGAGGCCATCAAGAAGTATGTAGCTGAGGAACCTTATCTTTTTGACTCTGCCTGTTGTTGCATTCTTTAATGGCTTTTCCAGTCTGTTGTTCCTAGCATGATTAATTTAAACTTGATTTTTTCCTTGTTTTGCAATGCTTTTTGTGTTTGCTTAATGTTCTTTATTGCTTGAAATTTTTATGATGCATACTGCTTATGTCTCTTGTGGTTTTGCTTTAGTTTTAATAAAGCCAGTTTATTGTTCACACTGCATGCACTGCTCCTTCACAACTGCTTGGCTTCTGCTTTGTTTGGTGGTGGTTGTGTCTGCTTGGCTGCTCCAGAGGGCCCCGTGATTTATCTCGACGCAATGCCATTGGCCGCTCTCGAACCATTGGCCGCAGGGGTGGCCGATACTATGCAAAGTGGCTGTCCAGAAAGTTAGTAGTGGTCCCTGCGTATGTGTGTGTGTGTGTGTGTGTGTGTGTGTGCACATACATGTATGTTCACAATGTTACACATCTTTGTAGCTGTAGTATGTGGGCATAAGCTTAAGTTTGTATTGCCAGTTCTGTTTTCTTATGTTTAAAAAGTCTTACAAAGAACTCGTATCTTTTTGTCTGTGATAATTTTCTTTAATTTCCTTTTCTTTTTTTACAATTATTATTATTAATATTATTATTATTATTATTATTATTGTTATTTCCTTTTCCTTTTTTACTATTATCATTATTGTTATTATTTTTATTATTATTATTATTATTATTATTATTATTATTATTATTATTATGCAATTGGGTGTAATATCAGTTCCCTGATTCTAGTTCTTTTGAAATATGGCAAATATTACTCGAGGGCCTGTTTATGACTCAGTTTAACAATTGTACACTAACAGACAGTGTTCACAATGACCAAATTAGTGTACTTCACTTCAGTGGCATTTCATGTGATTAAGACACTGAATAAACACTAAACTGGGTAGTGAAGTACATAGTAACCCACCTGAACCCAATTGATAATGCTGTCATTTACATCTATTTTGTGTTCTTTTCATGCTTCTCTTCTCTGTTGCTTTACTCACCTATAAAGCATGATACACTGAGTTATTCAGATTTTCATTCCTTTCTACTCTTGTAAATATGCTTCCTACTACTTGCATGTTTACCATGTTAACACTGGAACAATCCGTCGTCCTTTCACGGTACATGACCTCTAAGTTTGGCTTGATCTGTCCTTCAAGACGACCTCCACTGGTGCGTGCGAAGACCCTTGCTATTAGTGAGTGCAGGGCTCATGAGGAGCGACTAGAGGAGTGAGTACAGCATGTTCTTATTTTGATGCTGTTGCAGCGCATGGCTTCTTAACATTTTGCTAACTTCTGCACTAACCCCTACTATTCTTACATGCATAATATTCATGTGTTTCATTACATCTGTTGTAAAACTAAACATGATTATATGTATAGCTTTACTGAGTTATTAAAGGTCATGATTTCCATCTTATACAATTCTTTTCAATATAAAGTATCACAAGATGTAGGATGTTCACAAAACTCACCTTCCAACACCAGGAAGCAGAAGCAGAGGTCCCGCACCACCCCGCAGCCAACAATGGAGGAGCATCTGCGTGGGGAGTTGATGTTCGTGTGTGGGGACTGCAAGGCCATGGTGCTGCACATCCTCGCCTCCATCAAGATCCGTCGAGAGCAGCAGGCGACGAATTCAACACCCCATGAATCCCCACGACACCACCTGCACCTCAACCTGAACCCTGTGTACCACTAGGCAACACCAGCCAACACCTCATCGAGCTGAAGTGCTTCCTTGTGGACACCCAATCATGGTTCGGGACAAAATGAGATGTTATGTTACATGTGTGTTCTCAAACACCAAAAAAGATTACGTAGGAATTTATATATTTTTTTAGATATATAAATCCCTTACTTCTAGTAATAGGATTAATGTAGCTTCAGACTTTTCTTGATTGCAAAGTTCTATTGAGCAAGAAACATAATCATTACTTGAAAAAGGAAAATACTAATGTACTTACCCAAATATAATATATATATACACATATATTGCCATCTGAATTAGGAATCAAATATAATAATTCACTCTGTCTTTCATTTCATAGTTGATTGGCTGACCCTGCACTTCAGCAACAAAAACTGAAGACAATGCCAAGCTTTATAAGAACAGAACTTAAAATAATGATATGTTAATTAATAAGCTGCAAAAATTATTTTTTTACAGTAATGTAGAAAACTGTGATTTCACATTTCTTTTTAGTTTACATTACCTTTGGGACTCCTAAAATTCATTTTGATAAGACTTAAGAAGATATATTTTTGAAATTCACATGATGAATAAAAGATGAAGAAATTTTAATGTTAGACCTACTGAAGCATATTTATTTATATTCTAAAGTCCTTTTTTCATGATTCAAGAACTTTCTTCCTATTAAAGATAGTAAAAGATATTTCAGTGTATAACTATAATGCCAAAGGCAATCTGTGTGAAAAGGACATGTGTGACATCCTTAGCTGTGTGCTAGAGGTTCTCCAACCTCTGTCCTGTACTCCAGTAAACTAGTGGTTTCTTTGATGTTTCAAGCCTATATATTTCTCTTCTTTGATGTTGACAATATTATTCACAGTTGGCATTTTACAACTTTAGTGAAAAATCCCTATGGATTAGTTACTAAATGTTCATCTTGCAGATATCTGAAGTACTCCTAATTGTTGAATGAATTCTGTGTGAGTGGGTCAAGCCACTCTCCTGTACAATAGCAAGCAACCATGGCGTCATATTGAGGCTGGCTGGTGCTTTGACTACTACCTGTATTCTTGGTCACATGGAAAATTAGTCCAGCATGTAAAGAGTCAAGTGATATGATATCCAAGTGCATAATTTTTTCTTGTGAACTGTAGGCTGATTGCATTAGGAGTTGCAGCTGCACTCCCTGTCAGCCCTGCTGCCTCCGGTGGCCGGCAGAGAGGTGCAGACTGCAACCAGTTTCCTGTATGGTGTGTGACAGTGTGAGCATGTAGTTTTCATTTTGAACTTTTGTACATATTATATATACACATATATTTTTCTCCTGTATATAAATAGATCTTTCCTTTTTGTTTAAAATAGAATAATTCTGACACCTTCACAATATCATTCCTGCCCTTTAATTTTAATCATGGTATAGTCAGTTGTATAGTTTGGCTTTGTTTCAATGTAACTTTTGTTTTAACTTTAATAAGAGGTACAAGTGTGAGGTGGTCTCATAACTCCTTTTTGTAATTTTCAAGATGTTAAGAGTTTGCCATAGTTTCCTCCCACCATTTGTGTATGTCCTTGGCTGGCCATCAGCTACCTTGATGAGGGCCAAGCTTTTCCTGTTACCGTTGCACAAACTTGATCATTTAAAATTAAGCTAAAATTTAGTTGTTTTATTTGCAAATTCCAATTGACCAGAAGGACATTCATGTCAATCAAGGACTTTTGATATAGGAAAATAGTCTACAAATGAGTGATATTTAGGCTTTATGAATAATTTTCTTGCAAGTTCACAAAAATACAATTTGGTATTTCTATATTGATTGTATGTTTCATGGTAAACTTATGTTTTCATTGTCTGATACACATTGCTATTCATAGTCCAGTAATATGAGGTGTTGTCTGCAAGTATTTTAGACATTTCAGAATGAGGGTCACTGGTCTCAATGTCTTGTTTCTGTTTCTCATTTATAACATCCTAAAACTTGAATACTATAAAAAAAAGTAATAAGAACATAATTTTTCTCATTGGTATTGAAAAATTATGCAGTCATGAAAATCGTTTAATTAAATAGATTAGAATGAGAAATCCAAGTGAAGTGAATGTAGGCAAAGAGAGTGTAATCCATTGAGAAGTGGTTCAGTGACCCAGGACCCTTTCAGGAGTGGCCAGTCTGTTGCTGCAGTTATTAATCATATTATTGTGAGCTTTGTGGCGCCAAAATAGGGTGAGAAGACTCATACCGATAATGTGCTGTGCTTTGTGTCATGGGGGTGTTGAGAGGAGTGGGACTTTACAACCTGATGTGAAGCTTGTTATGTATTTAGGCATTTGATTATATTATTTATTTCGTCTAACAGGCTTAGCTGAATATTTGCCAAATCTAAGTTGAAATTTACAATATAGTTGTCAGTGACACAATGCAGTATGAAGCTGCTCATCAAAACAAAGGCCAACCATTCTGAATGCTTCTTCTGAAAGCAGGATGCTGAAGATTTACAGCAGTATTGTCGTTGCCTTTTAACTTTCACCACGGCAAGGGAAAGATTCCTGTCATGTACATATCAAAATGTGACTTTTTAGCAGATATAAGATATTAAATTTCTGACTCTGTTTGTCCTTCAGTTATCAGCTTAATTCAGTTCCATTCATTTGTGAGAACTTGTCTCACTACTAATTATTTGCCGTACAATGGTGAGCAGTATTGTGGAGTGTGATGGAGGGGTGGGCAGGCTGCCAGCAGCCTCACATGCCCAGCTGGAAAGTGTACAAAGTGTCTGAGTTAAGAATTTAGTCAGTGTATATACATAGAGATTGGTTCGAAGATCATTATACTATTAAAGTGTTGTCACCTAATTTGATTTTTATTTGCATATTCCTTAGTGACATTTTTTTCATCAAAGTTCTATGTGCATAACCTTCAAGTCTAGTGAGCAAAGCCAAACCCTTTTGGTTGAAATAATATTATGTTTTTACAGCACATTTTGGTGGTAATGCTTAAAGTTTGTGGGCCAGACTTGTTCCCATGATGCTTTAATTGTGCCCACTAATCTGCCAATTAAGGCTTCATTTCCATAAAGTGGTCACAGCACGATTTTTACTTATTTATTTATTTTCTTATAGAGACCACCCAAATTGTCTCTGCCTGGCTGTAAAATCAAACCATGATAAACATCTTGATTGTGTACTTACCTAGCACAGAACAAGTATTGCCGGTCACGTCAGAGGTAGGAGAAAATTATAGCTGTTTATGTTAGGGGTAATGCAAAGGTAAAGTTGTGGGCATACTTTAGAGCTGCGCGTGGCCCTGGTGCTCACCTCCGTCGCACTAGCTCTTGAACCTGTGGTGGGATCCAGAAAGGCTTAGTGCGTAGTTTTAGGCCCTTAGTGCGTAGTTTTGGGAACCTTGCGATCCACAAAGCTCGCGCAGTAATAACTACCAACTAATCGATGACGTCACCGGGTTAGCGCGCGATCCACAAAGCTTTTCGTCGCGCTGTGTGACCCTTAATTTATTGTTAAATAACTACCTCGGAGGTGTAGTAAACACTAACAATATTATCATATTTACGTATAATTGCTTATAAATCGCATATTTCAACTTGAAATATAACTTTGCGTGTAGGAGAAGCCCATTTCTTTGTAAAGTGATGAGATATACACACTTTGAGAGGCATAATGATAAGTGTGGGCGGAGGATTGCCAGACCTCCCTCCTTCATCTTCCTACCTCCTCATCCATTCATCCATCCATCTCTACATTTGTCCCTCCGTGGAGGGACCATAGATCTTTGTCGGGTGATAGGCCATGAGTTGGGCTGCAGATATGGCAAGACAGTCTTAACTTTCCCTCGTTCCTTCCTTCCGTCCTTGGCTTCTGTCTGCCTCGATATTTTGTGCCATATTATTTTTAATTTGCTTTCTTCCTGCCTCAGTCTCCTCCTTATCTTCTTTTTCTTCCCCTTAAGCATGTTCTTAGATAACAAGACATCGAACAGCAGAGTTACCTTGACGTAAATGTGCAGCAAACTACGAAATAATTAAGTTCTTATATTACGATTTAGTACAGATTGCCTTAAAAGGAAGAAAAATGGGAAAAGAGAATTAACGGGTGGTTTTGAACCAGCAGCTGGAGGGGCTCGCTACGATTGGCTGACGGTTTTTTGAACATGCTTGTGATTCGCTGCAAGGCCAATGGCGTCATTAACCAATCAGCGGCCTAGCTGCCTCTAACTACAATGTAAGGGTTGCTTATTTGTTGAGCTGAAGTTAACGTCGGTCGCTAAATCAATAGTGCGTAGTTAGTTAGTGAGTTAGTGAGTATGCTTGTGAATCCCTGCCCTGAAGTGGAACTTTTTTTTTTTTTTTTTGTATTTCGTTGGGGATATACCCCAAGGGAGGAAGGCGGTGCATGCCGCGCAACCACCCAGACGGCTGGTAGAGAGATGCCCAATTCTTTCAAGGAGGAGGCCCAACAACGGGGCTGAGTCGGAAAGAGCCCACCTTTCCACTCCCATGGCACCGGACAGGTCTCGAACCCTTACGTTTCAGCACCCCGCCGGAACGCAAGGCGGAGACTCTACCACGGGACCACGGGAGCACCCCAAAGTGGAACCTTGAAACACAGGGAGGCTGCGTCATCCGGGTTACCGCAGTTTACCTTCCCCAGGTAGGAAGGTACCCTCC
The DNA here is from genome assembly GCF_024679095.1 of Eriocheir sinensis. Lineage (NCBI taxonomy): Eukaryota > Metazoa > Arthropoda > Malacostraca > Decapoda > Varunidae > Eriocheir > Eriocheir sinensis. Next base: position 5,960,550 of record NC_066559.1, on the reverse strand, counting down.
TCCTCATCCTTAAAGATTGATCCCCTAGTATCACTAGGGGAAACGGGCCCTTGTCCTAAGAGTGCAAAAATGCTCGCTCCCTGCGCGGGGGAGCACGGGGGATTCCGACAGACCCGACAGACCGACTCTATCGGCGATCGAAATCTAGCCGACCGAGTCGGTCTGTCGACGAGGACTGGCGTGTCTCTGGAAGGTACCCATTTATCGGCCAGCCTAGAAGGGAGGGTGAATACCTAGCTGAGTGACCTGGCATTGGACCGTATTGGCTATACAGGCAGCGCCACACGTGGCCAATCGATGAACTGTCAAAGCAGCACTTTCTATAGAATTCAAGTTATGTACTAGAGTGCGTCTGAGGCCTCCAGGATACAGGGCCTTGCACCACCACCGCTCCAAGCCAACGACCGCACACACTTTGCTCCTACCCGATTTCCTGACTCTACTATTTGACATGGAGAAAATCTGAAATCGGGTAGGAGTGAAGAGCGTGCAATCTCGGCTTGGAGCGATGGCGGCCATGCGGCATCATGGCCGTGTATCTCGGAGACAGCCTCAGACGCACTCTAGTCTATAACTTGAACTCTATGGAAAGGACAGGCTGGAGTTGAGTGGCCACATGTGGCGCTGCCTGTATAGCCAATACGGTCCATTACTCGGGCCCGTAGCCCATTGCAAGCTCAAGGGCCAGGATTCGAATCCAGGCCCGCGGGTTCGTATAGCTAGAGCATTAGCTGCACAACTTCACCAGGGAAGCGGTAGCAACAACGGATTATTCGTTTTCATTTCATTCTGTTTTGGCCTCTGAATGTAGTGCAGTGATTAACAGCTTCCGGGAAATAAAGGAAACTTCAAAATATTGGTGTCAAAAGTTTATGAGCGCTTCCCGCTGCGCCAATGTTGTCCCTTACGGCAGAATGAGCTAAAGAATTTCAATATTCCCCCTTCAATACACCTTTCTATATATTAATTGATCGGGTTATTTTTTTTCTTTGCTGGTAAGACCGAAGAGATCTACTAGAGTCCTCGGTAAGAACAAATCCCCCGTCATCGTCAGCCATAGTGCTTACCTGCAGCGTTGTGGCCCGCCGCGTGTTGGGAGCCACTTTTTCGTGCTCTGAAGGGACGCCCGCCACAGACACGCCGGCCAGTGAGTGCATCGGTAAACCACGCGTCTTGGATCATGAATTCAGTGCCTGCGTGTGTTGTTTCACGCGGGAAAAGTCTGTTGTGTCATTCAGCGGGGGTGCGGTATGGTGTGGTGTGACCCAAGGTGATGATGTGACCCCCTTTAGTGTAGTGGTGTGACCCTGTGGCGATGGTGATGTGGTATGACGCTAAGGTGACTCACTCTTAACAAGGTAGTGTGGTGTGACTCAGTGCGTTAGTGTCAAAGTAAAAAATACCAGGTGGTGTGGCTCTCCGTTTTACGTGGTAGTGTGGTGTGACTAAGGTGATGGTGTGACTCCCTGTGGCGTGGTGTTAACAATATGGCGTGGTGTTGACAGTGTGGTGTGGTGTTGACAATATGGCGTGGTGTTGACAGTGTGGCGTGGTGTTGACAGTGTGGTGTGGTGTTGACAGTGTGGCGTGGTGTTGACAATATGGCGTGGTGTTGACAGTGTGGCGTGGTGTTGACAATATGGCGTGGTGTTGACAGTGTGGCGTGGTGTTGACAATATGGCGTGGTGTTGACCGTGTGGCGTGGTGTTGACAATATGGCGTGGTGTTGACAGTGTGGTGTGGTGTTGACAGTGTGGCGTGGTGTTGACAGTGTGGTGTGGTGTTGACAATATGGCGTGGTGTTGACAGTGTGGTGTGGTGTTGACAATATGGCGTGGAGTTGACTTATATTAGTGTGGCGCGGTGAGGAGGTGTCGTATTAGTGCCATGGGGAGGAGCAGAAACGAGGGAGGGGAAGACGAAGAGGAGGTGGGGTTTGCCTGTCACCTCCCTCCCCACCCCGGATCACCACCCCCGCATCTACACATCTAGTGGCTCCACTCCCCTCGTCGTGGCTGCCTGGTGGGGAGCTGAAGGTAAGGTGAGTATCTTTGTTTTGGTGTCCGCAGAAAAATACAAAGTAGTACCTGGTAATTGTTTAGTTTTCCTCCTCCTCCTCAGATTAGCATTACCGCCTTCATATTATAGTTTAGGGACGAAATTGAACGGTGCAAATAGTCTGGGGCTTGTAAACTCAGTAACGCAACCTAATGATGGTAATCTACAGCTACTAACTCCAGGAAAGATCCTAGATTTACATATCAACTTGATTTCATAGAGAAAAATTCAAACTAGAAATAAAATTGCCACCAGACCAAATAACAAAAAATGAAGAACAGGTCAGTCTTCATCATGATAATCAGTATGCATACCTATACCAAGAGAAGCAATCCTTCCAACATATCAGGTCTTGCAATAAATATATATACTGGGTAGTTTGTTATGGGAAAATTATGTGAGACTTTGATCGTATTCTCATTCTGTTTATGCTGATGCACAAGCTAATATATCAGTCAATTACAATCTATTTATGTGCAACTGCCCAGTTTATCCCAACCACAGTGGTGGTCCACTCTAAAGAATTTTCTCTCTGGAATTGATGTATTACCCCTTTGAGTGGATGATAGAACAGTGACTATCGAGCCATCTGTTGAGGCTGAAGTTTTGACATCTGTTTCGTAAAAAGTACAGTGATTAGGAATTGGATCTCCCTTCCACATGTTATCCTAATCTAGAATTTTCTTATATTTTCTTTCAGTTCTCAGAGGTTAATTTTATATATATATATATATATATATATATATATATATATATATATATATATATATATATATATATATATATATATATATATATATATATATATATATATATATATATATATATATATATATATATATATTATTATTATTATTATTATTAAAGTCATTTGGATGCATTTGGTGGTACTGATCCAAATGAAATTTATCCTCTTTTTTCTGGAAACATTATCTAAGTAACTGGGTCCTAAACTTGCCAAAACTTTCAAGTTTTCTTGTGTCAGGCAGTTTTCCATTGTTTTATAGATCTGCCAATGTGTCTCCAGTTCCTATGGGAGCTTCTACAGATTCCTTTGGAACACAGACCATTTTTTTTTTTATGTCTGGCCTAAGGCGCTGATGGACTTTCTTGATTGGGCCTGCTGGCTGGCTGCAGCCTATTAGTGGCAGGTGTTAGTGGCAGGCAAGTGTTTATAGTGGTGCCATCTTGCTTGGCATATGCAGCCCCCCAGAACTTATCTTCGCTTCACTCCAAAGATTTTTGCTAAAGTCTGTGTTGATAGGCTAGGTGGTCTTCAGGACAACATGTGGGTAGTCTTAGGCCACTCAACCATGACTGAAAATTGTCTGCTTGTAGTGGGTTCTCCAGGACATTGCACCCACATGCTGAGCACTCATCCACTGCCTCCCCAATTTTTTCAAAGTTTATGAAAAGTTATTATTAAGAGGACTTAATGTTTCTTAATTAAACAATCTTTTTACTTCCATGCAATTTGGTTTCAGAAAAGGTCATTGCACTACTAGATACCTAATTGTTGTGAAACTTTGATCTGCAGTCCTCTTTGGATGTTTGCACTGATTTCAGTTCTACCTTTGACTTATTAACTCATAAAGCTATATTAAATTAGAATTGATAAGCATTAATGGTGCAACTATTAATACTATATTAAAAAAAACTGAAAGCAGCATGTTTCATTTGATGGTAGTTCTAGTAATTTTAAGCCAGTTTTATCTGCAGTTCTGCAGGGTAGTGCCCTGAGTCTTTTTTAATCTTGTATACTCCTGATGTTTAGTAAAATTTGGAAAATAATTTGATTGCATATTCTGATAATTGTACTGTATCTTGTACCCAAGGTATGCTTCAATTAATTTTCCAAGTGTTTGTTTTGCTGTGGCTGATCCTCTGAATATGTAGTAATCTTTTTAACATACCGGTACAGTTATGATGTCCTGAATGGGGAATGAAGATAAATCCAAGCAAGACCCAATCTGTGATTGTATGTACCCTAGATTAAGGACTCACATTCCTCCTCATCTACCATTGTTTTGCTCTGGGTCTCCTTTGAAGGTCTCTTGCTAAAGCTTTTAAACTCTTACGTGTATTAATTGATGATAAGCTTACCTTTGAGAAGCATCTCCAATATATGGCTTCCTCTATTGAACAAAAACTGGACTTTTCTGTAAGTGCTCCAGGGCACTTGGTAATGATGATACTGTTTTAAAATTCTTTAACACATTCATCTTACTATGTTTTGAGTTTTGTATACCGGTACCTACATGGCTTTCTTCTGCTGAGTGTCATTTAAGGCTATTAGACTGACTTCTGAATTGTATATGTTTCATTCTCCCAGATTTAACAATCAGTTTGGAGAAACAGTAAAGTTAGAGATTGTCTCCCATACAAGATCTTCCATCATCCCATGCAGTTGATCGAGGCTACTTTCTCATTTTGCCTGCAATAGACCTACAAGGCATATATGTATACCTTAGCTCAAGATGACCATGCATTTTATAATATCAGTTTCAGAACTAATCACTTTGCTAGATGTTTTTGTTTCATATTTTTGTAAATTATTGAATGATCTTCCAAATGAAGTTGTTCATTGAGCTTTTGAATTTGCTTTTAAATTAATGTTTTTTATACATGCTTTAGTGCTTATCTGCCTGTCTCCATGGCCCATAATCAGGTAGTGTGCCTGAGTGTCGACTCACCCTTGTTATATATTTTACATTTATTTTTTTGAACTTGTACGATATATGTTATTTTAGTGTTTTTAAAATTTTTATATCCATTGTAAATTCAAGTCCTAATTTTGTGTTTGATCTGGGTCATCTCTTTTGCTACTTTTGCTCTTCTGCAGTGCCTTTGGGTGTTTTGTGGGGCTGCTGCACATGACCTTCACCCTGCTGGGGAGCTTGAGTGGTTTGTCTAATAATAATAATGATTATATCATCTAGGTTTTGGGATAGATGTAAGTATTTCCTTTTTTGGTTACTGAATTTTTTTTTCTATTTTTTACAAGAAAATAAAAAAAGTACCTACTACATAAAATCTAATTAGCTTTAGCTTAAGCTTTAGACGGGGAAGGTCATGCCTTACCGATGTATTGCAGTCGCTGAATGACTGGACAAACAATCACAGCATAAACCACCTATTTGACATAATATATTTTGACTTTGCAAAGGCCTTTGATACGGTCTCTTCACTGATAACCTGCAGGGGTGATCCACAGGTATTTTTAGGTACCGGTATTTTTTTCTAGGGGGGAGGCAGAGCCATTATGTCGGTACAGGAGGCTAGTGTGACGCAGTGTGGCCACAATTTACTTTCTCCTAGTTTCCCCAGGTACCCATGCATTTATCAACCAACTCGAAAGAGTGGATAAACTGGGTGGACTGGGCTCAGACTGTCCCTGATAAAAAGCGGGTCCGCGGGTTTGTAGCTAGGCATGCTAACCACTACACCACGGAGGCGATCATAGTAGTGAAGGGTATGGCATTGTTTGTTGTTTTCTTTGCAACTAAGAAGACTGGATTAAAAACAAAACAAAAACGAGGAAGGGGTTGAATTGATGTTATTCTGTATTATGTGTGTTGACCTTTCCTAGTGTTGCTGCAAGGTTTGAGTTGCCTGTGGGTGAGGCGGTATCTCCCTCACAAGCCTATCATCAGCATAGCCTGCATGTGGGGCTCTTATCCGGGAACACGACTTCTGAGATAATTCGTCGTCTTCGTCAGTAAGCTCATTCAAAAAAATGCCCTTGAACTTCTCTTGCGATACACTCGGCGTGTGTGGGTTGAAGAAGGAAAAATAAGTGTTTGCGTAGAACATTCTTGTCCAGCCGGGAAACTTTCTTGCTCCGAACATATATAATTTTATTTTTGTCATTTTCATATTATCTTATTTTTGGTATGTATTTGTTTGTTTGTTGGTGTGTGTGTGTGTGTGTGTGTGTGTGTGTGTGTGTGTGTGTGTGTGTGTGTGTGTGTGTGTGTGTGTGTTCGCTGGTGCAAAAGAAAAGATGTTGAATGCTATTGTTTTCTGGGTTGGGTGTTAAAATCTTAGTCTGCGTGGCAACTGATAGGCGTACACGGCTCAACAAATGACACGCGTGGTAGGCAGAGAGAGAGAGAGAGAGGATAAGTGCATTAGGGTGAATTATTCTATTAGTGTCCATACGTAGACTAGTTATATCCAGCTACTATAAAAAAGAAACTCGTTATTGCAGTTTTACATTTTTTTTTTGTATACTATGCCATAAGTTTCTGTTAACTAATTACTTCATTTAAACATGTCTTCATTCACTCATAAGGCAAGATGTTCGTAGACTTTTGAAAGCTTTTCGTGACTTTTTTTCTTTCTTGCGACGGAATGAGAGGCACGCACACGGAACCCACCACCCAGAGGCATGGCCAGAGGGTGACGAGGTGGGAGAAGGGCAGGGAAACGGGATCCTGCACACACACACACACACACACACACACACACACCCACACACACACACACACACACACACACACACACACACACACACACACACACACACAGTCCTTTCTTTCATTAGCCCATGTCGAGAAACAGCCGCTAGGATATTTTCTTTTCTTTTTTTCTCTGTCAACATGTTTGTGCAGTCTCCTCCTCCACTGCCTTCGTTAGAGTTGAAATTATTGTTTCCTTTTATTTAGTGTGAGGAGGAACGTCAGGAACATGGTTTGGCTCCATTACATTTTTTTTTTTTTTTTTTTTTTTACGTCGTTGCCTGTTGCGCCGGTAGGCATCTTCCTGGTGGGGCCTGATGGTCGGCCCAAGGTTTCTTCCAGGTGGGGCCTGATGGTCGGCCCAGCCAAACATACATATTTTTTTCTGTTTATTCCCGTCCCTTGTCCTTTCCATGAGGTAAATGCCGTGTTTGAGGTATTTATTTGTTTTATTTATGTGATTATTCATCCATTTATTTATGCATTTTAACTCGCGTTCCTATTTTCATGAGATGGCTGCTGTTTGACATCGCTTCAATATACGATCCAAAGTAGAGTTAAGGTAAAATGGCTGCTGGAAATTGTAGCTGTGTATGGCTCAAAAAAGATGAATTAGTGAAAAAAAAAGATATATATTGGCATGGATTTGGGAGTCGAGAAAGAGAGAGAGAGAGAGCGAAAAAATATTATTCTAAGCCCGTGTTTTCGTTTATCTTGGGCTTGGTTAGGTCTATTGGGCGTCTCGGCACTGTGTTGTCGGTATGTTGATGAACTTACTTTATATGGGAATCTAGTTTTGCTATGATATGTCTGCGTTGTCGCCTGTGTTGAATGAGGCGTCGTGGGTGTTGCTGGAGAGGTGACTACCAGGCTGTGTTGTGTTATGTTGTGTTGTGTTGAGTTATGTTGTGTTGTGCTGAGCAAGGCTGCGCTGGGCAAGGCTTGGACGGGTAAGGCTGGGCTGGGCAAGGCTCGTGGTAGTGGTGGCCTAGATAGTAAGATGAGGAGTGAGTTGGTTATTCAAGGTGTGTTATTACAGCCCATCTCGTGTGTGTGTGTGTGTGTGTGTGTGTGTGTGTGTGTGTTGTGTGTTTAGGGTGTTGTATGAAAGCAACATTCAAATCTCGGTGAGCGATACCCAAGGTTAAGAGTGAGTGATGCGATGCTGCTCTGCTATGAGAGATGAATCTTAACCACATTTTCTTTCTGCATTTTCTCCCCTTCCACCCTCTCCTTTTTTACTCTTTTCTTCTCATTGTTGTTCTCTTTTATGCATCTAATTTCATCATCATTATTACCATTATCAACCATTACCATTATCTTATTTTCTCTTTCTTTTTCTCTTTTTTTATTTTCGTTCCCTCCACCACCACCACCACCACTGCTCCTCCTCCTCCTCCTCCTCATCATCATCATCATATATTTTCCTTTTCTTCTCCAATTCCTTTTCTCCCATTTCCAACTCTTCTCTGTGTTGGCTTTCTTTTTATTTCATCCCATTCCACCTCTACTATTTTGTTATCCTCCTCCTCCTCCTCCTCCTCCTCCTCCTATTATTTTCTTTTGCTGTTGAATTTACTTAACTTGAGCGAATAAGAATTGCAAAATACACCCACCTTACAATGCTGCTCCGTGCACTCCTCCCATTCTCTTTTCCTCTTCACTTTCCTGCGCCTTTATCTTATCTTTCTTTGTACCTTTATCTTCATTTTCTTGTGTCATAACCTTCACTCTCTTTCGCCATCACCATCGATCTTTTGCCTTATTATCCTTTCGCCATCATCATCATTTACGTGTTCCTTTCTCTTTATATTTCCTTGCACCATTATCCTTCTTGTACCATTATCTTCACATTCTTACGTCATCATCTTTTTCGTGGGACATTATCTATCTTATCGCTCCATTATCTTAACTTCTCAGCTCCTTTTTCTTCATTTTCCTGCTCCATTCTTTTTTTCATGTGCTTTTGACTCACTCGTCTCCCTTTTCTCTCGTCATCGTCTTCTCATCTGCTCCTCTCTCTCTCTCTCTCTCTCTCTCTCTCTCTCTCTCTCTCTCTCTCTCTCTCTCTCTCTCTCTCTCTCTCTCTCTCTCTCTCTCTCTCTCTCTCTCTCTCTCTCTCTCTCCGTAATGCATCCTACATTCTCGTCCTATTATCATGCACTTCGCAGCCTTCTCTCTCTCTCTCTCACTCTTGGCCTCTCTTCCACTCCCCTTTTTTATCGTTTTTCTTCTTGTTCCCTCTGCTCTCAATTCATCTCTTGGTCCCCATGAGTCATCTTCCTAATAGGCTGTCTTCCTTATTCTCATGCACGTCGCAGTCTCCTCCCTCTTATTACCTCATTTTCTTCTCCCCTTCCTTGACCTTCACCCATGCCTTCACCCTCACATGCAACACCTCCCACCCCCCACTTCCTTCTATTACCTGCAGCACCTTCGTTTTTGTTCGCCCTCTCATCCTCTTAGTTCTCAGGATCCGCCGCGCGTAGTCCAGGGCTCGGTCTAAGAGTGCATATTGTTCAGCTGTGGTCCAGATCGTGTGTGCGTGTGTGTGCAGCCTCTTCCTTACATGCAGTCTCCTCGTGTTTGTATGTATCCGTCCTTGTGTGTTCCTGATTTCCTTTTCTTACTCATTTTCTTTTCTATATTTTTTCATCTTCATCGTCATCATCGTTTTTTTTTTAAATTTTCTTCTTTTTCTTCTTCTATTTCTTCTTCTTGTTCTTCGTCTTCCTTTTCTTCTTCTTCTTCTTCTTCTTCTTCTTCCTCTTCATCTTCTAGTTCTTGTTCTTCTTGTTCTTGTTCTTGTTCTTCTTTGCTTTTTCTCTTTTTTCTCCTTTTTCTTCTCTTTCTTTTCCTACTTCTTCGTCTTCTTCTTCCTCCTCTTCCTCCTTCTTCTTCTTCCTTCATTTTTTCCTCCTATGGCACACATGAATAGGTTAACACGAGTAAACCTATCCTCCAAGAGGCTTTAATAGGCTCCCCACAGCAGGTATCATCAGAACACCTGTCAGCCATCGTCCGTTAACTCCATCCATAAATTCATCTCATCCGAAACTCAAGCGTGTTCGCACTAACCACTTCTCCGTTGAGTTTGTTTTGTCTACTCTTTTCATCCATATTTCTTTTTGTGTTCTATATTTTTTTTTTCATGGCGTTTCATGGTTGGGTTAATTTTTGTGGTTGATATTTTTTTTTCCGATTTCACGTGGATTTTTTTATTATTATAGCTACGGTCCATTTCGTTTCTCCCCCTCCCCCTCGACTACCCCCCCCCCCCTCTCTCTCTCTCTCTCTCTCTCTCTCTCTCTCTCTCTCTCTCTCTCTCTCTCTCTCTCTCTCTCTCTCTCTCTCTCTCTCTCTCTCTCTCTCTCTCTCTCTCTCTCTCTCTCTCTCTCTCTCTCTCTGAGTCACCTATCATTTCACACCTGTGCCTCTAGTTAATAACCCAACCAGGTATTCGCCGGCGACAGATTTAGGCTCGTGACACTTGCGCTCTGCTTCAATGCTCAACACTTTCGCCTTGGCCATTAATAAAGCACGTATTGGAGGTGACATGTTTACAGCTGTTAGAGGTCACAGTATATAAGGTCTGTAATGTTAGTTTGCCTCGCCCCAGATACCCTTAGGCGCTCATTAGTCAAACATCTAACAAGGGAAGGTATACGCAGTTGCACGGGTGACCTGTAGCGCCGTTTGCATCTCCTAGTTGCAATAATGTTATTTCCTGGTCATGTAAAAATAGTCTCATCCTTTTCGCCATGATCTTTTCTTTATCGCTGAGACTATATGAATCATTCTCCATTATCAACATTATTGCAGATAATATATGTATATCATTCTGTAATATTATAGCTATTAATGTTAATGAGTTATGATGATACGCGCGCCAATAACTGTAATTCGCTACAATTTTCGATAATATTATGGCTATTCATATTTATAGATTGCTCAATTATACGCTTGCCGATAGCTGCAATTCGCTACAATTCTGTAATATTATAATTGTTCACATGTACGGATTACTCATGATTCCCTCTACGCATGTCAGTAGCTATTATTCGCTATCAAGACTCGACCTTCGGAGAGGGGAGGAAGAGAGGAATGGGATGAACCGGATTTGAGAGGATTGAATCTGGGTGGAGCGTGGTGGAAGGAAGGGTCGTGGAGAGGGGTGGAGCTGAGGAAAGGGAGTGAGGTGGAGCGAAAGGCAGTGGAGTTGAGTAATGCACCCATGTGGAGAAATGTACTCGGAAATGGGGGCCCAGGGAGAAGAGTTTCCTGGCACTGTATTTGCTTTGCGACGCTTTCTTGAATTTTAACGAGCCAGGTCGTGCCCCACCAGGATGACTTAATGGGAAATACCTGTTTGGTCTTCTTCCCACTTGCGGAGCTTCAGAGAAAGAGAAAGTAAGGACGTCATTCACCGTTTTCTATTTATATAATTTGTTTGGTGTTACGCCATAGTGAACTTTTATCTTTTTTTGCCCTTGAGCTGTTTCCTTTGGTGTTAAAAAAGATAAGGATACGCACATTATAATTTACCGCATTTATGTATTCTTGTGCTCAGAAATCTGGGAATAATCTTGATCCTTTGTCAGTCGGCGTCTTCCTCGGCCATGTTTATCTGTACGTAGTAGTGTGTTGCTTGGATTTTTCATTACTGTTGTTTCGTCCTTGGTCTATCTTTACTTTAGATAAATAACAGTCTCCTTTACCGTTAAAAAAAGTCAATACGCGCACGAAGGTTGTTTTGTTATTATGCATATTTGAAGCATAAGATCGAAAACCGAAAAAAAGGCTATCATACATTATTACTTCAGTGTTAAGAGTAAGACGCAGTATTTTATGTAACACTATCTTTATTAATATGGGTGCAAATGGAATTCAGTATCGAGGTTGAATTATTATTATTAAGGATACAGCTCAAGGGCAATAAACAAAGAAAAAAAGCCCGCTTGTTCGCTGTTCCTGCAAATCGAACAGGAAACGCCAAAAGAAAGGTCAGTTTCGGATGTAGAGGCTTTGATATTCCCGTGTTGAAAGAATAAACCATCACTGAGCGTTAGGGTGGCCCGGTGTGGGTGTGGTGTGTGGATAGATCTTGGTGTGTGGGCTGTGTTCCCCCCCGCTTAGGATGCCTCACGCACCTGTATGTCCGGCCATGATGCTGGGCAGTAATAAGGCGCGCCAGGTGTCCACGATGTTAGGTACCTATAGGCATTGAACGTTCCATGTGTTTATACTTATTTATTCGTTTATCGATGTATGTATTTATTCATTTTGCTGGTGGTGTTGGGTATTAATAACGAGTGCCAGGTGCTTATTTATATATCCTATTACATGGTTGTGTTTGACAGTGATAAGGCATTCAATTTTTTAATTTCTTTTAAACAGTTTTTCGAACTCATATCCTTAAGTGTTTCTCTTACCTAATGTTCCTGAGTGTTGGAAATATTTATAACCAAAGTTTTATACTCACCTTGACTCTGAGCCAAGATATGCTAATGAGGTAGTTACAGGAACAGGTGCTGGGTAATCATCCTGCCGAACTGAGGGAGTAGTTCTTGGAACCTTACAGGGGGAAAAAAAAATACCGAGGGTGTTTTCCCGCGTCATCGTTCCTTGACTCAGCTTGAAGTGCAAGGTTTTCACGCTGCTGTGGGTAACATGAAATTCTGGGACCCTGGGAACTAATATGCCAAGGACGTTTTCCCCTTGAGTACTGATGCTCAACTCAGGGCGATAAACTAAGTGTTACTCTCTTCCTTCACTCCTCTGCCTGGTATTTCACGATTCATTCATCCAAAGTATCTTCACTCCGCTGCTGCTGGCTATATAATTTGTACCGAGCAACAAATAGCCACATTCCACGCTGACAAAACTATACAAGACAGGATCAGTTCAGTGTCCTCATTTACCTGTGTGTTAATCCTATACTTCACATTACCTTCACTTTTAATGTTACCCATTTTATCGTTAAGGGGAGGGAGGGGGGGGATAACTCGTGCTTAACCGTGCCCATAATGTTAAGGGATACAGGGATTTACGGCATGGTATGGATGAGGTGTTGTTATCACACACACACACACACACACACACACACACACACACACACACACACACACACAGTTAACTTCGCATACTCGAATATTCATGTGTTTAATAATTCATTTAAGACTGTGTACAAAGGAGTCGTTTAATTAAGTGAAAGATGAGAAGGAGGAGGAAGAAATCGTGAGGTGACAGAGGTAGAGGGAGAAGACGAGGGAAGGGAAGGGAGTGATGGAGTGAGAGAATGGGCAAGCAGGGGTGAAGGGAGGGAATGCATAAGTAAATAGAAGGGTGAGAGGGAAGGAAGGAGGGAGGATATGAGAGTGAGAAGAATGTAAGATCTGTCATTGGGCATATCTCTATCTGCTGTCTGGTGGTTAATGACATGGATAGAAGATGCAGAAGAAGAATAGAACATGCAGTGAAGGATGACTCAACAAAGTTAGTCACGGTGGTCTGGTTTGGGTTATGTGGATGTGAGGACTGTGGATGATGACTCGAGTCTTGTGGAGGAAGAGCGTGTGGTGGATGAGGGAACGGTAGTGGAGGATGAAGGGACAGTGGAAGACGATTTAAGTGTGATGGATGAGGAGGCTGCAGACGATGATGACGAGCCGGATGAAGGGATTGTAGTGGATGAAAGGGCAGGGATCGATGAGGAGGCTGCAGACATCGATGACAAGGTGGATGAGGGGGGTGTAGAGGATGAAGAGACAGTAGTATTAGAGGAAACAAGTGTAGTGGGCGAGGACTCAGTACTAGTCGACGATAGTGTTGTACCTGACGAAGGGGTGGGCGCACGGTACACCTTGCCTTGGTATTTTCCTCCGAAGGTACGATTCACCACCTTACGCACCCATCGCACCTGCCTCCCGCACATCCCCATCACCACGTCCCTCCCTCTCCTGGCCAGGGCACTCACGCACCTCCTTCCACCCTCCACCACCTCCCTCACCACATACACACACCTGGAGGGGCTGACGGAGGCACGGGAGGGGGTAGAAGTGTGCGGCGGGGTGTGAGGGGGCGGGGAAGGCACGGGGAGTGGGGTGCTTGGGGAAGGGACCAGTTTGGGGGGAAGGGGAAGATCGGCAACTGAAAGAAGGCGTTTTTTCATCCCTTCAGGTCGTCCACATACAGGGCAGGTGTCCACGGTCAAGTGTGCTGGTGGGGAGGCTGAGGTGCTGGGCGGTGGTGGTGGTGGTGAGGGAGGCCAGTTCGGGGGTGGTGTAGGGAGGCCGCCTCGTCTGTACCGCCTGAACCGTCTGTACTGCCGGTAACGCAACGCCCAACACCGCAGCCATCCACGCCTCTTCTCTTCCTCTTCCTCCGCCTCCTCCTCCTCCATTTCCACCCCCCCGAGTTGCGTAGACGGCGGCGTGGAAGAAGTGGTGTGTGTGGATGACATGCTCCGAGGATGATTTATTTGTTTATTTATTTACTACTACTACTACTACTACTACTACTACTACTACTACTACTACTACTACTACTACTACTACCACTTCCGCCACCACCACCACCACCACCCACCACCACCAGTATGACGTCCAAACCTTTAATCACTAACAAAAACAGCACACACACAAGGAAGAACGGAAGCAAGCAGTGACGTAGGAACACTGGTTAGGACAGGAATAGGCCGGGGTCGAACTTGGGGAGAGTTGTGTAAGAAGATCGGAATGTAGGAAAGAGGGAGAAGAGACGGAGATGTATGTAGACGTGAGCACCGAGATGAGAGGTTAATGAGAGGAGGTGGAGGAGGAGGAGCTTGCAGGAGGCTGTCTAGTGGAGGGAAGGAGAGAGCGGGGGAGGGAAGGGGGAGGGGTAAGAAAGAGTATGGGCCAATCCGCGTCAGTCAGTTGTACTTGCCACCAACACACGGAACGGACAGACAAGACACCACACCACGACCACCACCAGTACCGTCTCCACCACCACCACCACCACTACGTACCCCTCCACCGCTCTCTCCACCGTCACAGTCTCCACCACCGCTGTACATCTGACCTCACCTCACCTCCACGTCCACGCTTCTCCCGTTCTTGGCAAGTGGCTTACTTGTTATCTATACACCTCATCTCACCTTTCCTCACCTCACTTCATCTCACCTCCATTACCTTCATTGCTCCTCGCGCTCTCCTGTTATCCCTGCCCTCAGTTGCGTCTCGTATAGTGTGTGGCAAGTGGGCATACCTGAGTGTCCCCTGCACTTCGTTACCTGCGCCTCACCTTAACCTCACCTCAGTACCTGTATCGTCTCCTTCCAGCTTGGCATTTACCTCGCCTCTCTCTGATCTACCTGAGTGTCCCCTCTTATTCGTTAGGTTATCCTTACCTTATTACCTCACCTCAGTACCTGTATCGCCTCCTCCCAGCCTGACTTTTAACTCGCCTCGCTCAAAGTTGATCTACCTGAAAGTCCCCTTCCCTCGTAATTGATACCTGTGCCTTGCCTCCCCTCACTCTTAACTGTTCTCCTGTTAGTTACTTGCGCCTCACCTTACCTCACCTCAGTACCTGTATCGCCTTCCCCCAGACTGGCTTTTAACTCGCCTCGCTCAAAGCTGGTCTACCTGAAAGTCCCCTTCCCTCGTAATTGATACCTGTGCCTTGCCTCCTTTCACTCTTACCTGTTCTCCTATTAGTTACCTGCGCTTCACCTTACCTCACCTCAGTACCTCTATCGCCTCCTCCCAGACTGGCTTTTAACTCGCCTCACAAGCAGTTGACCTACCTGAAAGTCCCCTTCCTCATAATTGATATCTGTGACTTACTTCCCCTCACTCTTACATGATTGAGCGCTGCCTCTGCCTGCACCTGTAACCTCACCCCCGTCACTTTTATGGGCCTAACAGGTGTTCTGAACCGGTTTGTGCGTAAGCAAGTTATACAAGGCAGAACGAGAGCAAGTGTCGTTGGTGTTATTGATGAAGTTACGGTGAATGACTTTGTTTGTTGGTCGTTCGTGTGTGTGTGATGAAAAGCAAAAGCTGTGTTATGTGTTAAACGTTTGCCTGAATTAAGTTTTGAGGTGTGCTGGTGTGTGCATAATTCACATATACAGTCATAGGGGCCGAAAAAAACCCTGCTGCCACATTATAGTAACTGCAAACCTCTACAGCCTGACTGCTTCCTGACTGTTCGTGTGTTTTTGTGTGAGGGGAAGACCTGATTTTGGTTGTATGTTGCTGTTGCTGCTGCTGCTGTGTGTGTGTGTGTGTGTGTGTGAGAGAGAGAGAGAGAGAGAGAGAGAGAGAGAGAGAGAGAGCAGTTGGGGAGGGGGGTAGACAACTCAGTTCTATTTGCCATTGTTTTTGGAGCGGTGACGCCAGGGGCAAATACCTGCTCCATCACGAATTCGTTGCCTTGACGGCGACTGCGCATGTGGGGCTGTGTGTCAGGTGTGAAGGGGCACGACAGTCTTGCTCCTCCGAGAAGAGACCAAAAATTATGTTGCTATTGGAGTCATTCTGTGAGGAGTTCAAACGTCCTGTCAGTACATATGATTTCTCTTGGAACTATATGGTTGGTGTGAGGTAAAAATAGTCCGAGTAAGGATTTTAACTGTCGCGTGCTCAGTGGGCCACAAGTACGCTCTCTGTCTTGATATTCTTCACTCCTGGGTTCCTCAATCTTATCTCATCTGTTTTTTGGCGCACTGGGGGACCTCGTGTTGGATTTTAGCTTTTATTTCATTGTTTAATTTCAGTTTTCCTGAAAACATATTAGTGAAAATAAATTATTTACTAAATATAATACGATATAAATTCGGTGCTGCTGTCAGAATCATATCAAAACCGGGCTTGGACTGTGCGACAAATGGAAATGTTGAGGTTATTTGTTTAGTATTTATTTTCGTTGAGAGTTTAAATCTTGCAGCATATGCATTAACAGAATACGAGCAGTCATACAATCATACCTGTCTACAAATTGTTTCTTGAGTGTTTATTAAATATTAAAAATTATCGTCCCACCACTCAAAAAACTAATTTTCTAGGATGATGCTCAGTGTCACCTTAATATACCGCTGGCCCGGCAGAAACCGTCACGTCCGAAGCCCACGGGTTAATATTTCAAGTACAGACTCAGAGAAGCTTTGTAAACAGACTGCACCAACAGTCCGTAAAAGGGACACTGTGAACATCACTAGAAAACTAGTTTTTGAGGTAGGGTGGGGTCATGATTTTGAATATTTGAAATACAGGCTCAGCGACGCTTTGTAAACAGGCACGAGTGTTTACTTAAAAATCTTGACCCCCACCTCACCCCAGAAACTGCTATCTTAGAGAGAGAGAGAGAGAGAGCCCAAACACACACACACACACACACACACACACACACACACACACACACACACACACACACACACACACACACACACACCTGGAGGTTTTGCGGTGCAGGTGTGTCTTGGTTAAGGTCAGTGGGTTGCCCGGAAAGGTGCTGATTCATACCTGCTGTTGGTTTTATTATTATTATTATTATTATTATTATTATTATTTTTATTATTATTATTATTATTATTATTATTATTATTATTATTATTATTATTATTATTATTATTATTATCATCGTCATCATCAGTACTATTGTTATTATTATTTTCTTTTTTGTTACTATACTCAACGTCACTATTACCACTTCTACTATTATTAGCACTATTTCCACTACTACTACTACTACTACTACTACTATTTTTTTTTACAACAAAGGAGGCAGCTCAAGGGCACACAAAAAAAACAATAATAAAAAAAAGCCCGCTAATCGCTACTAGTACTACTACTACTACTACCACTACCACTACCACTACTACTACTACTACTACTACTACTACTACTACTACCATCTCCACAACCACCACTACGT
>NC_066559.1:5918109-5938109 GCF_024679095.1 Eriocheir sinensis | reverse complement strand
TAAGTTTCTGAACCGTGTGTTAAAAATGTCAGGATACATCGTTTGAACACATTTTTCTTCAGGGAGACTGGCAGGTTGCTATTCATGATATGGGTATATACGTACCAAATGCTTTCCATTCCATTCCTCTTCTCTTTCTGATTCTTTTCCTTGGCTGGCTCGGCACTAACTATTTGCCTAAGATATAATGTATTCCTCCACTTTCAAGCGTTTCGTTCTCGATCATTTCATGTTGTCCTGGCAACCGATTAATAAGCACCTTCGTTTTCTTCATATTTTCAGACCTACATTCAGACTGTAGTTTCTCGATCATTCTTTGTAAGGTTTTCTCCATATTCATTTAGTTGTTTAGTTCACCGGCTATTCTTTGTAGGTCACACTAAAGGGCCACTTCAGCCTAGTATTTCGTCAGGTCACTCGGAGGAAGACAAGTGAAGGTTATTGTTAGAGGTGAATATAATAGAACGGTCGTGAAGGTTGCTGTTAAAGGTATGTAGGTTAATTAGTTTCAGGTGTGGCAATTATAGGTGATTATCGTCCACGGAAACATGTTATTGCTGTGAGTTATTACGTTTTTTCATGAGTAATAGGGATGTATTTATAGATACTTTTGTTTTCGTTTAGTGTATTTGTCAGGTATTTCCAAATTAACTAGTGTTAGTATATGAAAAGAAACGTGCGCTGCCACCTCATCTACTACGCATTATAGCCTTTACTTCTCTTTCTTTCTTTCTTTCTTTCTCTCCTTCTTCTCCTTCTTCTTCTTCTTCGTCTTCTTCTTCTTCTTCTTCTTCTTCTTCTTCTTTTTCTGTTTCTTCTTCTTCTATTTCTTCTTCTTCTTCATCATTATCATCGTCTATTCTTCGTTTTCTTATTCTTTTTGTTTCATTTTTTTCTTCAACGCCCCCCCCCCCCCCACACACACCCACACACACACACCTACCCCCCTCCACACGCACTCACACACACACACACACACCTTTGTCATCACCTTTTCTCCTAGTCATCATCCGGACTTCTCGAGGAACTGACTTAACGACTTGTCTTTTTTTCTTTTCATTTTGTCTTCGGCTCACCGTGCATGATTCCGTAATATTTTTTTTCCAAATAGCTTCTTGTCTTGTCTTCTGCTGATAGCTTGTACTGGTTATTTCTTTAATATATTTCGTGCACTATTTCTCCTGCGTTTTCCTTTTCGTGCTTGTTTGATGAATTTCTTTACGATACCTACATTAAAAGGGTTCGCTATTATAATACATTGACCAAATTATGTTATAGGTCACGTGCACTCATCAAGGAAAATGCGGATTGTTTTTTCTATCTCTCGTCATTGTGAAGGAGATTGTGGCCCGGTATGAGTTGCGTCACGTCCTGGCATAGTGGTGGCGGTCTATGTGTGTGTGTGTATGTGTGTGTGTGTGTGTGTGTGTGTGTGTGTGTACGGTTAAGGAGACCACACAAAAGCTATAAAAAGAAAGAATTCCCTTAATATGCTGCTCATAAAAACAAACGAGATATTAACATTAGAGCGGTCAATTTGGTTGCAGAGTTGTCTTAACTCCGCCAACGAAAAAAAAAAAATAATAATAATAATATCGTGACTCCTCCGTGTCCGCCTACCGCGAAGGTCATTGCTACTTATGCACCGATATCTCTAGAGCCATTGAAGACAAACCAAAAATTAAAGTAAAAAAACAAAATCACCGTGTTTCTCTTATGCCGGACATAAACTTATTGAGTGTCGAATATCAACAATGGTCGATTAAATTTCATTGCCAGATGTTGGTTGCTTCAGTTGTTTTATACTTCCATTTGTAACAGTTTAGGTCACTGGGACGTGGACAAGTAACGATGCAACGAAGACTTCCCAAGAATACCTTCGAAGTAGTTGAAAGACTGGAGACACTGCTTAAATTTTGAGTAGAATAATATTAAAATAACAGGGGAATTACGGCAAATCGTGCACAGCGTCTTCGAAATGTTAATCAAGTGAAGGAATAAAGAGGGCGATTACTTTTAGTGAAGGCTAATAAAGAATCACGGGGAAAAAAGTGGTCGTTTTGGGTGAGTGCGTTGTGAACCAAATGAAACCAGATGTTTTTGGAATTAAATGTCATCATTCTTTTCCGTACATTTTTTGGCATTCATCTGTTCTCTTTAATAGAAACAGCATGACGTAAGATTTTTTTTGTGTGTGTGTTTAGTCCTTTGTTTCCTTTTTCGGCTGTTGCCATTAGGGGTCGCCACAGCGAATCATCCGTTTCCACCTCTTCCTGTCCTCCTCATCTTCCTTTTCATCCTCTCATCCTCTCAATACATCCATAAACCGCATCTTCAAGAGTTTAAACCGCCCTTAAAGATCCTCAAACCACTGAAAGTAAAGCCATAAAGATGAAACCTTATATAAAAAAAGCAACATATCTTTAACCGTTAAACGAGACAGTCAGTCAGTCAAGTAGTCAGTCCCAGTCAGTGAGGCAGTGTGAAAAAAGAACTAGGGGAGGAGAGACTGAGGTGTTTTATTTTATGCGCATCATCTGATTTCAGTGAGTCGGTCATTGTGAGGCGAGGCCGTGGAGGATAGATCTTAATTTTAGGTTGTTTTGTTTACGCGTTTCTCAAGGGAGTCAGGTGGTGTTTTGCTGGCCGACTACTATGTTATCTACCCTGGCACCACGCCACCACACTATATCACCACACCACACAATCACACTCAACACGCCACCATACCCACATTCCCCTGCCATATTCCACCACACAACACATTTCACCACAACACCACATTTTCTACCACATTCCATCGTACTGGGTCATAACACCTTCATTATACACCACCATATCTCACCACCGCACCCCTATTGTTCCTCAACCGTACCTGATCTCACCCCGATACTTGTCTCAACCATTACCCACAACACCCCACTCCACCCTACCACTCTGTTGCACCTCTACGCACTGCACATCCTTCCACACCACCACGAATCATGCCACACCTTTCCCCTCCATGTTACATCACCACATCCCTCCAGTTTGCTCACTCCCCCTTCACGCTCAAGCCACACCTCTCCACACCCCTCCACTATGCATGGTTGTCCTTGAGGTAATGGCGGAGTGAAGGTGTATAATCAAGGTGGAGGTACACGCTATAATCTGCATGACATTCTCTCTCTCTCTCTCTCTCTCTCTCTCTCTCTCTCTCTCTCTCTCTCTCTCTCACACACACACACCCACACACACAGAGAGAGAGAGAGAGAGAGAGAGAGAGAGAGAGAGAGAGAGAGAGAGAGAGTTATTTATTTGTTTGATTCATATTAATTATCTACTTCATCTATATTAGCATCATGAACATTAATCGCATCATAATTATTAGTTGTTAAAATTCTGCGCGTACTCCACCTCCTCCCCCTCCTTATGATTACTATTGTGTTTTTATATAGTATGTACTAATCGATTTTTTTTTGCCAGTTATTGCCTTCACTCTCATTTCGTTCTCGGTATTTTATTTGATTTCTATGGTCATACGTGTTATATGGCCACCGTCCTCCCTTTAGATGACCGAGTATCACAAAGTCTGGTCTCAGTGATAAAGAAAGGGCATGGTCGGTAATCAGACATGTGGATGATTATATTGTCTGTCTTTTTCGTTGGTTGTTCTCCCTTAAGAGGTAGGTGTAGAATCAGTGTGATAGGATGATAAAATATTCCGGATTTTTTTTTTTTTTTTTGTGTGTGTTTTGTGTGCCCAACGTAGCGCCATATTGTTATCACACACACACACACGCACACACACACACACACACACACACACACACACACACACACACACCAAGTCTTACTATGTTTTGTTGTTTTATATTTACTCCCTCGTTTATTTATTTGTGTATTTCGAGTGTACACGTTTCGCTTCGGGAGAGAGACATGGATTGGAAGAGAGGAGAGAGGATTATGTGCTGGTAGGTGGGGAGGAGGTCTTAAATTAAGGGATGGGGATGACGCGTAGGGAACATGAAACGATAATGGGGAAGGGGGAAGGAGATATTATCGTGTATAAGGTGTGTGGTGGAGGTGAAGGGGGCGTGGGGGTAATTTGAAGGGCGTAGCCGTAAAGGGAGTGAATTTGGCGTGGTGGCGTGAGTAAGGTGAAGCTTATAGGAGAGGGGTGTGAGGTGTGGAGATGAATCGATATGCATAAGGAGGTGTAAGGTAGGCAAAACATGGCATGGGGGGAGTAAAGGGGACGTGTTCGTGTATATATGTGTGTGTGACGTGTATATGTGAATGACGTGCATCTTGATCCTGACTCAAAGATCAAGTAGGGTGAGTCTCCTGTTTGCCTGTGTGTGTGTCCGGCAGGGTGGCGGGGCGGAGGATGGGAAGGTGTCTGTCTGTGTGTCCCATCAGCTCTGTTTGTGGCTACCTTTGATGCTTTTAACTGATGGTCTGTATATATATATATATATATATATATATATATATATATATATATATATATATATATATATATATATATATATATATATATATATATATATATATATATATATATATATATATATATATATATATATATATGTGTGTGTGTGTGTGTGTGTGTGTGTGTGTGTGTGTGTCCGTGTGTGTGTCCGTCTTTATATGAATATCTGGTTGTATTTCCCTATTTATATATGTCTCTCAGATTTTTTTTATTATTTTGTTGTATGACAAAAGCAGACACGGGCAAAATGAACATGGAAAAAAAAAAACTAAACACACCACTCTTTCAGAAAAGGCCTAGAAAAGAAGCCAAAAAGCGCGATCATATCAGGTGTTGAGGGTGTCTTGATACTCACATCTTGAAAGAGCCTGTCATAGGTTTTGCCTATTACCATTTTATAGGTTCGTGATCTGAAGTGACCGTCTTCAACAACAGACATTAAATATGTCAGAAAGGAAACTATAGAGGGATGAAAGTACGTGGGAGCGTACCTTAAAAAAGCATATATTTGTGCCGGACTGTAAAATGTTATCGAGTATTCATAGGCATCAGCAAAAGTTTCACTGAAACGCTAAAGAGAGGATGACCAAGAATCATATAGGAAGACAAAAATATCACCAGAAGAATGGCCTTTAGGGGAATCGGTACTGATTATCAGAAAAATTAAGAAGATAACTTTTACAGAAATTTCCTGTTTGGGATTATTTAAGAGACTCAGAAAAAAAGCAGCAAAGTAAAGCTATTGGATTATTTTGAAAGATTATAGAGGTTACCTTTCTTAGGCGCAGGTTGTAGATAAGCTTGCCGCCAACAGGAAGGAATGAAATTTTTGATAGGCAGAGACAATAGAGTTTGACTAGGCATTTCGTCTGCACAAAAACAACTTTTATGGATGATGGGAGGAATTGCATAAGGACCATAAACCCAGCGAGAATTTAGACTAGAGAGGGCATAGAGAATATTGTTATTAAAAAAAAAATAATGTCAGGCATAATAATATCTGAGGGCGCAATGAGTGGGAGTATGAGTCCTGAATCATTCAGAATTGAGTTTTTAACAAAAGTTTAAGTGATGTGTTCAGCTTTGATAATACAAGTGACAGCTGTAATGTCGTTAGATATAAAGAGGGGTTAGAAAAAAAATAAGAAGTGAAATTGTTAAGAGATTTTATATGGCTGGTGGCCAAAAGTTTATAGAACAGTTAAAGCCAATGAGATCTCGACATTATCTAGTGACCGACCTTTTTTATTGTGTTCGACGAAAAATAGATTTGGCTTGATTCCGGGCAAAAAGATGAGTGTGCATGATAGAAGGGAGTTCGAAGGCAGGTAACTTTTGTGAGTAGGCTCTCTGATGACTTTTTGATATCTCTTAGGAGTAAAGTCAGTAGTACGTGTTGTGACTCCTTTCCAAAGACAGTTACCCGTAATGTGATGGCCAAACTCAGAAGGGTCTTTGAGCTGGAAGCAACACTCATTTCACAGGAATTTAGAGAAGTATGTCCTCATGTCTTCTCACTAAGCTGATAGAGTGTCGCAATATGGCATCCCGTAAAATTTACTCGGTAAAATCCTTTTATTTATTTATTTATTTATTTTTTTTTTCGTCTATCATTTTTAGGTCAAATGCATTTCAAGAAATGATAGAGCTCAAAAATTCTGACCCCAGCGTCCTTCTTTTTGGAACTGCCTCTATTTTAAATAGTAAATGATTTTTTTTTTCAAATCTTCTCTTGAGTAATTTTAGTTCTTTAAAACTATGACGAGCCCTGCCCAGTTACATGCATTTCTTGAAATGTAGTCATATGTGCCTTTTATTGACTTAAATAATGGAGAATTACCAAGTTTGGGTAATGTGGGTTGCCAATATTGATATCATACAAAAAAAAGTCCATGTGGTACCTCTATTTTTTTTTAGGTCAAACAAAATGTATGGTGCCGTAATTTATATTAGAAAAAATAATGTCATAGACTCAGTTTCTGTAACAAATACTGAAAATCATATGTTAGCAAAAGCACACATTGCAAGTATGTTTGTCTTAGAGCATCTTATGCAAAATTTACATTTAAAAAAAGTAATCTTGTTTCTGATATAATATTATTACAAGCAACAGCCTCATGCAAGTACATTTTTTTTTACGTAGTCATCCATATCGCTTCTGTATTTATTTATACAATCCCTTTCTTATATTTTGCAGAGTGGAGTGCAAGGGAGTCCATTCTTGCTTCACCTGCATCTTCTTCTGCATCTTGATTTACGCGAACGTTTGGTAAGTTCGAAGACAGTTCGGGGCGAAGTAAAAATTTACACGGGAACCCTTTGCTATGCTAGGAAAGACTGGAGTGGTAGTGGAGTAGGTAGTTTTTTTCAGACATAGGAGTAGAGACGGTACATGCTATATAAGTGTTTTTCTTACTAAGACGATTACCTGTATTGCGAATAGAAAATTCAGAAGGGTGTCTTGAGTTCGTAGCAGGTAATACGTGGCAACAAGGTAGCCCTAGTAGACCGTAGCATCTCTCCTTTTATCACTAGAAGACCCCAACTCTTTCGTTTTTACGTGATCACTGCATGGCCCTTTCAACGGGTGGATTTTACCCCACAAAAGGTATTACATACAAATCAGCGAAATAAGGAATCTGGAATGGAAATCAGGTCATTTTTTTTCTTTTTAACATTGTCATGTACATCTTGTGTTTTTATGTAATATTTTTTAGTTGGTCCTACCGCATTCAATTTTTGTTACTAGTAATTAAAACTGTGAAAGAAATGAAAGTATGGAACTAATCTTTATTATTTTTTTTTGATTCACTAAACTGATCAAACCTTTTTTTTTCTCTAAAATGGAGTACATTTTTTTTTTACCCTACATAAGTATTTACGTTATTCGGCCTTCCCGGCGTTTCGCTCGGTTTACTCATGAGTAAACATCATCGAACAAACGATATACTCTGCGGCGCCCGGCGGCACGGATCACAAACACATATATACCATCACAACAATTGTCGTACGCGCGGAGCTACCCCGCCTGATGTTAGCCTTGATATCTTATCATTAGCAAAAATATTTCGCATCAGAATTGCTCATACTCTACTACCATTGCTTCTTTCTGGTTATTATAGCCTGAGAGAGAGAGTGAGAGAGAGAGAGAGAGAGAGAGAGAGAGAGAGAGAGAGAGAGAGAGAGAGAGAGAGAGAGAGAACTGATTTTCAAGAATAGCCTAATAATAGTTTCTGTAGATATAACGGGATAAGCGTTGATTATACTCATTTATTATTTTTTTAATGATATATCAAAATTCTCTCTCTCTCTCTCTCTCTCTCTCTCTCTCTCTTATTTTTAAGTGTTGTAACATAATAAACAATTGAGTATAATAATAGCTTTTCCGTTGTATTTACGTAAACTATTTTAATTTTTAGGATATTCATGATTATAAATAGTCTCTCTCTCTCTCTCACACACACACACACACACAGCCACACCCTAGGGTGTGTGTGTGTGGTAGCCAGCTATCTTCTAGTCTCTCCACACAGATGGCGGACGAGCAAACCGCTGGCAGGGAGGGGTTGCTCCATGGATCTTCCCCCTTGTCGGGTGAGGGACTGCGGGCGGGGCGAGGTTCGGAGATAGCTCACGTAGCGGTGGTGAGCGAGGATGGCGTTCGACGGGCACTGCGGCACGACCAGGGGAGCGAAGCCCACCTGATATCGTGGTCGCGGCACGACTTCACCAACAAGGGCGATAACTACGTGGCGGAGGTGACCAGCGTGAGCGTCCAGTACCGGCTGGGCACCCACACCCGCCACGCCTCCTACGTCCTCAAGATGAGGCGCAGCCACGCCGGCTCCCATTTTGATGATATGGTTTTTCTGAAGGAGGGCAAGTTCTACACGGTTTTGCTGCCTCTGCTCAACTCCGAACTGACGAGTGCGGGTCAGGAGCCCCTACGTGTGCCCCGCTGCCTCCACGACGTCTGGGAGGACCATGACTCCCAGTTGTTCTTGGAGGACTTGCGGCTACGGCACTTTAAAATGTATGATCGCAAGAAGCCGCTGAGTATGGCTCACGCCAGCCTGACGGTGCGGGAGCTGGCCAGACTGCACGCGGCCTCCGTGATGATGCTGTCCAGGCAGCCGCGGGAGACGCCACCCCTTAACTTCCTCTCGTGGGATATGAGCAACTACTCCCAGGAGACCAACAGTGCCTTCGAGGCACTCATCTCTGGCAGTCTCCAGACGGCGGGCGAGGTGGCAGGAGCAGCAGGTCGGAAGGACATGCAGGAATGGTTCAGCAGTCTGGCTCCCCGCGGGCCTTCACTCCTCACCGCCCTCACTCATCTCGCTCCACCCTTTGACGTCATCGGCCACGGGGACTGCTGGGTCAACAACTTGCTATTCAGGTACAGTTTTTCCATCGCTTGCACTATGTATGTCTGGCCCTGTTCGCAGCTCTTTTGCGGCTGTCAGTTTTGCTTCTTCTTTAGCATGATATGGACGCGTTTTCTGGAAATGCTTGTTTATGCATGACCACTGGTTGGTACAGTCCATATACCCCGCATGCCCAACTTATGCTTGTGGTATTCTGGGAAGCTGTTCCCACTCACTGCAGCTAAGCTAACGACGTTTTTTCTGCTCTGTAATGAGTAAGAGTTCTTTGTAAGTTTAAAAGTTGTTTATTGATAGAGTGTGTGTGTGTGTGTGTGTGTGTGTGTGTGTGTGTGTGTGTGTGTGTGTGTGTGTGTACATTGCCTTGTACCAGTAGATTGCTCTTGCAGGGAGGATAGCGAAGGCAAGCCCGTGGAGGTGATGTTGGTAGACTTCCAGCTTTGCCGCCGGTCTTCGCCTGCCCTGGACCTGAACTACCTGTTGTTCAGCAGTCTCACTGCCGCACAGAGATCCACCAACCTCACGCACCTGCTGGCCACCTACTACTCCTCCTTCCGTGCCGTGCTCACCGCTGCCGGCCGAGTTCCGCCCTTCACGCACGAGCAGCTCACGCAGGAGTTTAACACCAAGAGTATGTTTGGCCTCATTTTTGGCGCTTTAGCTGTTCCCGCCCTCATCTGTGACGGCCAGGACGCCCGGGAGTTCGATTTCAAAGCAAACTCGGGAGACCACGCTGGTGACTACGTCTTGAAAAAGCGTGAGAGAGCCCTCAGGATGGTCACTTCTAACCCTCTGATGCGACCCCGCCTTCTCAGCTTGTACGAGGATGTGAGCCGCCACGCCCCAGAAACCTCCATGACACTTAGAGGCTCTGAGTATTTATCGGGAAAGTCTCTCACTGTTCCTTCGTTTGGCGAACAGGAGAATCATGCGAGTGCGTGAATCTGTCTGACACGGCACATTGGCAATGAGTGACAGGAGCTATGTAAGGAGGTAATATCCATGTGAGTAAGCGCTGCTTTATTGTCTGTGGTGGAAGGTCGAGTGAAACTGTGCTACTACAGGAGTGAGGACTACCTTTCGTGTATCAAGAGCACATTATCGGAACACGATTACATGAAGTAGCTTCCTGAGGCGAGGCGTCCAAGTAGTATGGAAGTAACAGACTGGCGCAAGGAAAGTGTCCACTGACGAGTGAGAATCCTCTTT
Organism: Eriocheir sinensis; assembly: GCF_024679095.1. Classification (NCBI taxonomy): domain Eukaryota; kingdom Metazoa; phylum Arthropoda; class Malacostraca; order Decapoda; family Varunidae; genus Eriocheir; species Eriocheir sinensis. The sequence continues at coordinate 5,928,041 of NC_066559.1, read as the reverse complement.
GCTGTGGGTGCCATTGTGTGGCCTTGTCTGCAGTCAGTGCACAACACTGCACGACAGTGACAACATGATGGACCCGTTTTCTTTTCCACAGAAAGAACACTCGGACATCACGAATTCAGTCTGGTTAAGAAAATGGTAGCTGCGCTTGATTTTTTTTCTAAAATATTTAGAAATCCAAGGTGCACAGAAATGAAGTATGTGAATCACCTTTTGACTTTCCCCCAAAATAATCTAGTTTTTAAGTGGGGAGAAACGTCTCCTAGTTCCAGTAGTTCTGATGTGAGCATTTTCTAAAATGTAAGAAGGGAGAATGATCTAAATATATGGAATATACAATAAGTTGTTTGTAGCTGTTTAATGTTGAATAAAACTTTCTGAGTGTGAGATGTTCATCTAAAGGCCAAAAACTACTGAAAACATTATAAATGAGATCATGTACACCAGGAACTCATAGTTTAATTGTTATATGTACAGATTTTTCCATGAAGACAAACACTGAAATTCAACTTTCTATTTCTCACCAGAGACTATATTATATGGACAGCTTTGCATATATAGGTTTTCTAATAAAAAAAATTGATTATAGACTGTTCAGCATAGCATGTGCTAAGACCCTCACCCTTAGGTTGTTTTAGATGTTTCATCCTTCTTTTCTTTCTTCCAAGCGCCTTCGAGGGATAATGAGGTATCACTGGAATGACTTCGTGGGGAACCAGCGACTACTTTATGAAACTGAATCGAGGTCTGTTACCAGCTTGGTTCGTTAACCCCAACTCCGTCTTTATGGACACGTGGCACGCTTCCCGGGCGTGCCACGTACCATAACGGGTGCTTGTAAGGCTGTTTCTGTACGAGGTAACTGAGGAGACCAAGGAGACGTCCACGTACGAGTAACTCATGACTGGGGAAGGTTGGTCGATCCTGCCAAGAGTGTCTTAGAATGGGAAGGGTAACTGTGTGGGGGCTCGCTCGGGGGGAATCATCGGGGGTAGAGGCGGGGGTGGGGGGGGGGGGTTAATGAAGCAACGCGTCCCCTGGCTTATGCTCTCTGTTAATTAGATAGTTCGTTTTCTGGTCACCTGTCCGGGCACCGAGGAGCCCGAGAATGGAGTTTGTACTGGCGGAATGGCGAGGCTTCTGGAGTACACACACACACACACACACACACACACACACACACACACACACACACACACACACACACACACACACACACACACACACACACACACACCACTTACAACAACAACAACAACAACAACAACAACAACATCAACATCATCATCATCATCGTCGTCGTCGTCGTCGTCGTCGTCATTACCACCACCATCGTCATCATCATCATCTTTGCAACTATCAATATAACGATTGTTTAAAATTTTGTTACCACTTTTTTTATCTCTAGCCCATTCAATGTCAAAGGCAGTGAAGCCTGCCAACCTCCTGGTGCCGGTAATTTTTTTAATTTTGGGGGCTTAATCACTATACTATTGTTTAAAACAATAAATATGTGCATTTTGGGTAATTAAGTTGACGTTTTCTATGACAGAATGGCTTGTTTATTTTCGATATCGGAGATGAATGTCGGTGCGCCCGGACCGTAGACTTGACGCTTTTCTTTTGCAGATACGTGCGAGTTATAGTGATGTAGTTTTTTGGCGCACGCACTCTCGTATGGGATATATTATGAGATTTTGAGTATATTACGTACGCATGCGAGGGGAACCGTGCATATAACGCATTTAAAAAATGACACTGTGGCATAGATTACATTCATACCGTTCACATTTATTATGTTGTATGTTATATACCCCTATTTTTCAAAGAATCACTTCACATACATACATGTTTCATCCACAGCCTTTTCTGACACTTTCATTTGAAGCTGCTGTCATTTTTCTTTGTGCAATTTCTGTCAGGACATTTCCAAAACATGACATGATCTGGTTAGACTGTTAAGAGACTAGAGAGAGATGTGGTGTAGTGCTGGCCCATTGCCGGCAGGCTGCGGCTGGTCAGTCTATGGACTGGCTCAAACAGCCAAGCAGATTAGTTATGGTGATGGAATATGATACAAGAATACTCCAATATGTGTTTGAAACTAATGTAGAGAATATTGAGGTTTACATTCATTTAATTGTTTTCATTAATAAAAAAAAAATCGATTTTTTTTTATTTTATTTAAAAAAACTACCCCTCGGTTAGTTTCTTAGCCACAGCCGAGCGTCTTCACTCAGGGACCACATAACCGTAGAGTGATTGGGAATATGCGTCCCGGGAGCGCGGCTTGGGTCAAGGAAAGGGGATGAGGGGTTATGGGCTTGGCCTTGGCAGAACAAAGGCAGGCCTACAAGCCAAGTAAGTTTTGGCATGTTTGCTACACTTCTTATTGCGCTATGATTTTTAAAACTGCGATCCGTATATACGAGCTGTATATACGGACGTGGCACTGAGGGGACGGATCGGGTTGTCCGTATATATACGGACATGGCACTGAAGGGGTTAATATGAGTCAGTTATCTACCGCCGTGAAGATCAGCTCTATCACCATCAATACAACCACCATCACTACCACTACTACCTTCATTACTACTATCGCCAACACCAGCATCATTGCAACCACCACCACCATAATCACCACCATCAGTAGAACCACATCATTACCGCTACCTCTCGTCTCCTCCTCCTCCTCCTCCTCCTCAGTCTTACTAAGAACGACTCGAGCCACTCAACCTGTTCACATTGGAAAAGAGAACATTGCTGGGAGACCTGATACAAGTCTTCAAGTTTCTGAACAAGTTCAGCAGCGTCGATCATTCTTCACGCTACAAATAAACCCGAGAACAAGAAACAACGGTAAAACAATTCAAGCGAAGCAATGCAGTGCGGATATCGGCAGTAGTTATCTCTCGAACAGAGTCACCCGCCACTTAAACAGCCTACCGGCAGGATTGGTTAATGCGGAAACAATTAATTCCTTTTAAAAAGCGCATTGACCGTCACTTTGCAGGGTCGGAGTGAACTGAACGTATTCCTGAGTACGTACAGTAGTGCCTTAATCCTTTCTGCAGGTCACCCCTGTGGATGACGGATTGATTAAATCACTGAAAGCAGGCAGCCTCGCAATGAGGCAATAGACTTTCTGCTGCCTGCTCGTCTAAGTTTCAACCACCACCACCACCAACACCAACATCGCCAGCAACAGCACCACCACAACCACCACCTTTTGCCCCTTGGCGCCCTCCTTCTTCATGACCCTAGTGTCCCGGTTATCGCGATTGTTTGTTATGATATGTTACATATGAAAGTAACGAACATAGGAATCATATCCATATTTTGTCAAACAATATATATTTATATTATCAAATGTTTTTCGTTCTTTGCTGCGGGTGCCGCTTATCAAAGGACAGTAAATGAAGTTTATGAACATCTAGAGCAGAGTTGGAACTTGATAAAGAAAAGCATGATCATCAAAAGTACCATACAATAGTTATTATGGATTTCCTGTCGAATCTTCACATTAGAAAATAATCTTGACAATGCTACACAAACTTTTGCTAGTGCAAGAAAGCATCGCCTATCTTTTATATCGAATCCTGACACGCTTTTCTAACAGCACAAGAAAAAACAAAGACTAGTTAATTTTAATTTCGTTCCACTTTTACGGTTATGAAAACAGCGCTTGTGATGTTAAAGGTAAAGTTGGGAGCATACGGTATAGCAGCGCGTGGTGGTGGTAACTCATCTCCGTCCCGTTGACCCTTTGAGCCTGTAGTAAGTTAACCCAACACAGGGCCAGTGCATCATCCGTTTTACTACAGTTAACCTTCCTCAAATTTCCCCAAGTACCCATTTATTGACCATCCCGAATGGAAGGACGAACAGATGGGTAGGCTGCACGCTAACTGCCCAGGCCGGGATTCGAACCCAGGCCTGTATTTAGGGACGCTAGCCTCTGCATCACGGAGGGGCCATTGAACACACGCATTTATGTGCATTTTCATTTCATCTTTTTTCGAATTATGAAGTGTCGTGGGTGTATACTTAGTCAGGTGCAGTGTTTGCAGCTGCAGAGTAATTACCCGTCATTAAGAAGGGTAGGAATCGGGTCGGATTTTAAACTATGATAATTGATCGCCACTGCAAGTGGCAAATAATGACAGAAGAAAGTTCGTGGAATTTTTATTTTGCGAATGGACTCTTCCTGGTTTACTTGATGAGCGAATATAAATCAAAGGTATTCAGGAAATTAATGGTAACCAATGGAATGCTGTGATGGGCGTTAGTAAAATGATTTCTGAGCTCTCGCCTCATCTAAAAGTGAGTCGTAAATCATTTTAATTTGCTCTTGCGCAATAGGGGATGTAAATGTGCACTAGAGAGAGGGCCCAGGAATACGTGTCAGTGCGATGCATAATATCAAGTCTCTAAGAGAAGGTTGGATCGTATGGCACAAGGACAACATAGTTATAGTATGCTCGATAAACTATGATGCATTCCAGAGATTTAGTAGCTTTATACAATTTTGTTGTTTCTTCATTCTATATTTATCCTTGCTTCATGGGTGTTTTTTACCCCTACTACAGCTACAGCGTAATTGTGTAGACATTTAGTATGAAAAGAGGGCGAAGTTACACATGGTTTTTGATGGTAGTGGCAGGCAACGCTCTCATGTGTCTACCCTCCATTCATAGACACGGACATCCAGGCACGGCAAAAATAAAATAAAAAAAGCCATCCTGACGAAATATACGGACGATCACACGACCTAAATCCCGCCATGGCGACCGTGCTCTCACCCGATTACATAGCATCAGACTCACCCGGGTACACCTGTGGGGAATGAGTCGAGGTGCGCAGATAAGCACTTGTGAAATTATACGGTAAGCGTTGCCAAGAATTTTCACGAATTAATATATTCTGACATATCCGTGATCACATCCAGGAATTTTCACAGTACCGAGTTATTCGAGTTTTTTCCTATTATAATTTCTTCTCAGAAACGTACCGGTACTGACTTGAACCCTTCCCCACACACCAGCAGGAAAGCTGTATGATCTATGGATAATGCAGCCACGTGGAGTAATAGGTAAGTTATTGTTTGGACACGGGGGAAGGGGGGGGGGGGAGGGCTTACCAAAGGGTACGATGGGAAGGGGAGGAGGAACGGGAGATGTCTTGTATGGGAAGAGCCGATGTGGTGGAGGGGTGAAGGGAATGCACCGAGGTAAAAGGCGGGAACCTACAAAACCCAAGGGCGGGAAGGATGTGACGACTATTTATAAGGTGGAGGGAGGGAAGGAAGGAGGAGGATGCAGGAAGAGGGAGTCAGGTGATGTAAGAAGGGGACAGAAACAACGAGTCGGGTGAAGAGAAAGGAATGTTTGAGGGGAAGTCTTGCATTGGAGAAGCTCTGTTAGTGGTACGACTGGTTTCCGACAAGAAGAGATGAGGTGGTAAGGTAAGCCAATATAATTCAGGCAGTTTGAGGAGGAGGGATGGCTAGGAGAGAGAGTGAGGGAAGGGGCACTCTGGATTGATGTATGAGGATTAGAAGGATGATACAGAAGGTTTAGGAGGAGTTTAGGAGTTCTGAGGAATGAATGGAATGAGGAAAGAGAGGAACATTTGGAAGGGTATTTTATGAGTATAGAGGAAAGGAGAAAAGGAAGAAGCGTTGAGGAGGAAGGTGAAGCGTGATGTGTGTGATCAGCCAGGAGCACTGTTAGCAGTCAGCTATAAGGACGAGTATTTTTTTCGCTACTTGTTATTTTCGGGATTAAAGGAGACGAGGATGTAATCATTATTATCTTTCATCACCATCAGTATTCCTTTAAATACTTACTCAGGAAATAATTAAAAATATATAGTGTTCTAAACATTTTGGAACACAGCTCTCACCTCAACTCACCGAAACGTCTTTATTATTGGTTATTGCTATTTTTTCCCTGAGTATCGAGAGTTCTGCATTCACTGCTGAGTCTAATGGTACAAACATAAATTGTATGTTATGTGTCTGAGGCAAGGTATAACGAATAAAACATAAACATGTACCACGTGAGCATCCATTACACAGCCTCTCCCCTCCCAGTCAGCGAGAGAGCGAGCCAGTCATCAGCGGCCTCCTTACAAATTGTCTGAATGCGCCACGGCTCTCACTTTATATCTTTATCTTATCGTTATATCTTGCCTCAGAACACATGAGAGGCAATTTCTGTTTGCACCATTAGACTCGGTAGTGAATGCAGAACTTTCGATACTCAGGGAAAAAACAGCAATAACCAATAATAAAGACGGTTCGGTGAGTTGAAGTGAGAGCTGTGTACCGATATGTTTATAACACTGTTTATATATAATTATTTCCTGAGTAAGTATTTAAAGGAATACTGTTATAAACGATTACATTTCAGAAAGGAATGTCTCCTGAACGGAATGCAGTTGTCAAATTATAGTTAGGAAGTAATGTAAGCGAACTACAGAAGTATTTATGAGAATGTGTCATCGTGTTAGAATCTGTACAGAGGAGGATGACAAAGATGATTCAGGGGGTGAGAAACTTGCCTTATGAAGACAGGCTGAAGCAGTTAAATCTACACTCGCTAGAAAGGCGAAGGTTGCGAGGAGGATCGAAGTCTATAAATGGATGAAGGGATTTAATAAAGGGGATGTCAATGAGATTTTGAGAGTAAAAGAGCCAGGTAGGACGCGTGGCAATGGTTTTAAGTTAGACAAATTCAGATTTAACAAAGACATAGGCAAGAATTGGCTCACCAATAGAGTGGTGGACGAATGGAACAGGCTTGGGGGTCATGTCGTGGGTGCCAATACCGTAGATACATTCAAGAAGAGGTTAGATAAAGCCATGGATGGTGAGGTAAGGTGGGGTTGAGTGTACAGGAGCTGCCTTGTATAGGCCAACCGGTCTCTTGCAGACGCCTTACGTTCTTATGTTCTTATGTGTGGGGCAGGTGAGGTGAGTAGGAGTCTCGGCGCGCGTGACCTCACTACCCCCCCCCCCCCTCCCCCCATGCGCGGGCAAAGGGTTGTCCGGTCTGGCTGGCTGACTGTGTGCGTCACACTGGACCCAAATCTGGCGAGCACGAGCTCTTGCTGGCAGCTTTTGCTCGCGAGCAAGTCACTGTTGTCCTCACACTGACGAGCGACGAGCGGCGAGCGACGAGCAACATTGTAAACAAAGCCTCAGCCCTGGCGCCTATACTACATCTACGCTTCGCATTACGACTAAGTGTGCCGCTGTGACGGCATTACTTGCAGTTATTCAACGAACGCAGAAGAAGAAAAGACTAGTCTGGGTTCGGTCATGGCTGAAGGAAAGGGAGACCCATGATGTGTACAACAAAACATCTAACTTTCTTCAACGTAGACTTACAGAAATGTGGATGGCTTTGGTCCCACAACTCGGGATGGTCCCTGACTCTAAATATTAAAGAATGCATAATACCGGAGGGCCAATAAACTCTAGAACTAGGAGCGAAGGTGGGCATGGCGAGTGTTTATTTAAGCTGGGCGGTCTTGGTCTTGGTTAGGGATCCAGAAATCAAAATAAAAAAACAATAATTTTCACAATATTATAAAATATTACAAACACCATCAAACATCAAACGAGTATGTGAATAAGTTTTCTAAAATCATGGGTATACGGATCCAATACACTAGGCAATATATATTATTCACATATCGGTGCACCAAAGAGCTCATTTGACTGCCTGCTCGCGGCTCGCCGAGTTGCTTCCCGTCCAAGCGACGAGCTAAACGCTGGAGCAAAAGCTCGCGAGCAAGCCATCCCGCGAGCAAAAGCTGCCAGCAAAAGCTCGTGCTCGCCAGATTTGGTCCAGTGTGACGCCGGCTTGAGACTGTAGGTGCAGTACCAACTCGTATACCACGAAACTTTTGTTTCCTCCATAAAATCCATATTAAACGATGTTGCCATTGGTACGCATTGCCCGCGGCGGTGCGTCGGAGAAACTTTTTCTCATGTGGCCCCCTTCACACGAGCGGTTTTCTCCCGCGCGGTAGTAGGGCCGCGCGGTTTTCCCCCGCGGTTCGTCTGCAGCAGTGCACACAATACTTGTCAGTTTGTCGAGACTTATTTTTTTGTTTGTTTAAGATGGAGGACGTAAAGAAGAGAGTGATCTCTGCGTATATAATGAACAGGGTGTTAAAGAAGAAGCGACTACGTAAATGGTGGACCCACCCAATAAACGGCCCTAGGCTCCTTCGAAGAGCATTCTATATATACATTATATTCCGACCTGAAAGCTTGAAGAAAAGATATTCAGTAATTTCCGTATGTCATCATCCACATTTGAAGAACTTGTGAGCAAAATGAACCTCTGCCACATGTTAACCACGTATGCCGCTCTGGGAAAAACCGCCTGTCTGAAGGGCTCCATTGACTTCTATTGTATTTTGAACCGCCTGGCGCCGCGCGGGTTAACAGTGCACGCGGCCGGTAAATCACTGCCGCGCGGGATTTTAAGCCACGCGGCCAGCGTGTGAAGGGCCTCATTGAACTTCACTGATTAATATTTTTGCGAAACCGCGCCCGAAAACCGCGCGGGAAAAAACCGCTCGTGTGAAGGGAGCCTTAAATTATCATTCAGCAAAATATGAAAGAAAAAAACTGGTAGGAGAGGTTGTGGAGATAGATGTTGGGGCGTAATCCTCACCCACAATACGATCTGCCTACATATTCAAGCTAACGTGAGTCCTGCCACGGGTCTTCTCACTTCTAAACAGAGTTACAAGCCAAAGCACAAAACTAGTCGCACAAGAACTGCAGAACATACCTGTCAGGGTTGACAACAGTGAACCCTCGGGAACAATACGAATACCAATTCACCGGGTAGCCTATTAAACCATATCTTGGTGGGCGGAGCCTCATGACATGTTTTACGTCACTTAACGTCTCTGAACCTTTACTTCAAGACTGAGACGGCTCTGACTTACGCATGCTTATTTTACTCCTATAAGTACCTTAATCATCAAACATAGGTAATAAAGCATACTGTCGAAAATTAGGTAGGGGTGTAAAACATATTTTGACAAACTATCGTCTTTGTTCGACACTTTGGTAAAAAGTTAATGCCGAAAAACAGTGTGAAGCTGGCTCTGAATCCCATAGTAGTACAGGATCAGTACAGGACAAGTTGACTTAATGCTTGTCCTGTACAAGTGGATCACATTGTCTTCCTTTTGATATATATATATATATATATATATATATATATATATATATATATATATATATATATATATATATATATATATATATATATATATATATATATATATATATATATTGGAAAAGAAATAGAGAGAAAGAATGAACTTCAGCGACCTGCTAAACTCCCTACCACCTGATTTTTTTTTTTTTTTTTTTTTTTTTTTTAACATTGCAGCCTATTGTTCTTCCGGTGGATCCTGATGGTCGGTCCAAGGCTTCTTTCCGGTAGGTCCTGATGGTCGGCCCAGCCCGTTCTGGCGCAGGCGAGTGTTTATAGTGGCGCCATCTTGCATTGGCTCATGCTGCCCTCCCAGAGCCCATCTTTGATCCTAGAATCTAGAGTCCGGGTTGATAGGTGGTCTTCTGGACAGCATGGTAGTTTAAGCCACTCGGCGGCGGATGAAAAATCCCAGCTTGGTGGCACCGGGCGGGGATTGAACTCGCGTCCTCCTGAACACGAGGCCGTTACTTTGACGACTCAGCCACCGCCTCCCCAAACCGATGACCGTGTGTTAAAACGCGACATCGAAAGAAAAACATAAAGAGAACAATACTTCAGTTGCTGTGAGCTTCAGACAACTCCTCTCATATATATATATATATATATATATATATATATATATATATATATATATATATATATATATATATATATATATATATATATATATATAATTGTAAATAC
>NC_066559.1:5895609-5913109 GCF_024679095.1 Eriocheir sinensis | reverse complement strand
ATTTCTTCATGCAACTTTCAAATATTTTCATGTGCACTTAATCGAGAATTAATGATATATAGAATATAGCTGTTATAAGCATGTCGTTTACCTTCCATTTACTTGCGCTATGCATCACTCACCTGCCGAACAGCAGCATGGGCGTGTTGATTGCCAAGCCCAGGGTAATCCAGCCCAGCAGGCCTGGCATCACCGACACCATTAGGGACTTCTTGCGACCAATCTTCCGGACGAGCCAGCCAGACAAAAGCAAACCGAACACGCTGCCGACGCTTATGAGACTGTCTGTGCGGGAAGACAGCCATTAGGGGCTGACCTTCAGCATTTCACGAGTTTTTTTTTTAAGTATATATGCTCTTAGCTGAAAATATTAAAAAAAAAATCACCTAGACCACTGCAAGTCAGATTTAGACATCCACTAAATACTAGAACTGGCATCGTTAGAATTATAGAAGTTTATGAGACTCAACCTTCAATTGAGCAAATAATTTTTATTGTTTCCATATATTGCTAGTCTTTACAAACCACCTAGAGTTGCATATTTATCAAAATTCTCAAATAATTTCGAGTAATACAGTCTATTAACAAATGCACAACTTACAGAAGAGACCACAAAGCCTAGCGCAATTATCAAGCATGAGCGAGAGACGTAAGCCTAAGATACCGCTAACCACGTACTTAGCATATCGAACTCCCATTCATCGATGTGCAACTCTGTGTCGAATAGTGTGGTGTTGTCGGTGGCGAGGTGGGCCTTAAATACGTTGGGCCACGTCAAGGTCATGCCCATAAACACGTAGCATAACGAGCCCAAGAACACCATGAAGATCTGTGGAGGGTAGTACTTAGAATACGCAACCCCACCCCTTAGACACACACACACACACACACACACACACACACACACACACACACACACGAACGCACGCACGCATGCACGCGCGCGCGCACACACACACACAAAAAAAAAAATGCTGTGGCTCACCTGTTTGGCGTAGCGACACATCTTTTCTCCACGAGGCTCTGTGTCTTTCATGGCCGCCTTCTGCGCATGAAGGATTGCGTCGGTCTCCATCTGTTAACAAGGTGTTCGTTGGTTTTGAGCTTTGGCAAATTGGCATTTTCTATATGCTTAGTAAGGGCAAGTAGAACTGCAAGTTACAGACAATCCATTCCCTAATAACACCCCTTATAATCTTATATCTCACTTTTAATTAAACCAGAATGACATTTGAATAGAAAATGTAATTTCCTACCTTGCAGTGCATAGATCACACAAAAAATATAACCTTGGCAGAATCAGTTATTTTTGCAGTTGCCTAAGAGGAATAGTTTAATCACAGTATTGGAAGTAAGAACATAAGAACGTAAGGAGTCTGCAAGAGACCGGTTGGCCTATACAAGGCAGCTCCTGTACACTCAACCCCACCTTACCTCACCATCCATGGCTTTATCTAACCTCTTCTTGAATGTATCTACGGTATTGGCACCCACAACATGGTCCCCAAGCCTGTTCCATTCGTCCACCACTCTATTGGTGAACCAATTCTTGCCTATGTCTTTGTTAAATCTGAATTTGTCTAACTTAAAACCATTGCTATGCGTCCTACCCGGCTCTTTTACTTTCAAAATCTTATTGACATCCCCTTTATTAAATCCCTTCATCCATTTATAGACTTCGATCAAGTCTCCTCGCAACCTTCGCCTTTCTAGCGAGTGTAGATTTAACTGCTTCAGCCTGTCTTCATAAGGCAAGTTTTTCACCCCCTGAATCATCTTTGTCATCCTCCTCTGTACAGATTCTAACATCTTGATATCCATTCTATAGTAGGGGGACCAGAACTGAACTGCATAATAGAGATGAGGTCTAACTAGTGCTAAGTAAAGTTTGAGGATGACTTCAGCGCTCCTATTGCTTACGCTCCTTGAGATGAAACCAAGCTCTCTGTTTGCCCGATTTTTAGCCTGAATGCATTGAGCCCTAGGACGGAGGTCAGCGCTCACTAGGACTCCTAAGTCTCTCTCACGCCCAGACCTACTTAGAGGAGTGCCATTTAAGGAGTAATTGTGTGAGGGGTTATTCCTACCTACACTCAGAATGCTACACTTCCCGACATTGAATTCCATCTGCCACTTCCCCGCCCAATCATATAGTCTGTCAAGCTCATCCTGGAGAACGGTAGCGTCCCTGTCTGATTGGATTACTCTACCGATCTTGGTATCATCTGCGAACTTGCTGACATCACTACTAATTCCTGTGTCCAAGTCATTGATGTAAATAATAAAGAGCAGAGGACCCAGCACCGACCCTTGTGGGACGCCACTCGTAACACTGCCCCATTCAGATTTTTTACCATTAATTTGCACGCTCTGCTTCCTACCACTAAGCCACACCCTGATCCAGTTCAAAACTTTCCCATCTATTCCGTGAGCCTGTAATTTCAGTAATAGCCGGTGATGGGGAACTTTGTCAAACGCTTTACTGAAATCTAGATACAATATGTCATAGTTTTCATCTCGGTCAACCGCCTCGATTACTTTAGTGTAGAAGGACAACAGGTTAGTAAGGCAAGACCTACCCTTTGTGAATCCATGCTGTGAATCATGAATTAAACTATGCTTTTCTAGATGGTCCCGAATGCTCCCGGCTATAATTGACTCCAACATCTCTCCTACAACTGATGTTAAGCTAATTGGGCGATAATTTGAGGTGTCTGACTTGTCTCCCTTTTTGAAAATCGGCGTCACATTAGCTACTTTCCATTGATTGGGCACATACCCAGAATTTACCGACATCTTAAAGATATCGGTAAGCGGGCCACTGAGGACCTCCTTGCACTCTTTCAGCACTCTTGGGAATACTTCGTCTGGGCCCGGCGATTTGTTTTTCTGCAACCTACTAATCTCATCCTGGACTACTTGCCTAGTGATGATCACATCCCTCAACTTGTCGTTCCCTTCGCCCTCATATACCTGAACTCTCTCCGGAATGGTTGTTAGATTTTCCTGCGTGAAAACTGAGAGGAAATAGTCATTCATCATTTGGCTCATATCATCTCCATTCTCAACGAGCTCACCTGTGTTAGTTTTCAACGGTCCAATTTTGTCCCTTGTTTTCGTTCTGTACAATTCGAAGAAGCCCTTGGGATCACTCTTGGCTTCGTTGGCTACCCTAATCTCATAATTTCTTTTTGCTAGGCGGGTGTTCCTCTTCACCGACCTGGCTAGCTCAACATACCTACCCCTGAGGTGGGTTTCTCCGTTCTTTATTTTCCTATAAATTCCTCTCTTTAAGCCTATCTCATGCCTGAGTCTGCGGGTCATCCATTTGGGGTCGTTATTTTCCTTCCTACGTGCTTGGTAAGGGATATGCTGTCTCTGACCCTCTGCAATTACTCTAACTAAATTATTGTAAATTATTGTAGGGGACTGGGGGGGAGGCGGGGATGGTAGCGGTTGTGGGGGGGCGGGGAGGGGAGGCGAGGGTGGAGGATACTCACGGAAGCTTCTATTGGAAACTATTAACCCCGAGTGGTGGCGCCGGGCAGTGGCACCGACGGCTAACCACTAACTAACGGGAAGTATACGCGCCAAGAGGCGAGTCGCTTCACTCACTCGCCGCCTCCACCCTAGACGGGTCCCATGACCAAGCTTCCACACAGCTACATTTCCCACTCTAAGTCTCTTCAAGGATCGATCAATTTTCCCTACTCATGCATGCTCTACGTGGGCGTCTCCTTAAAGTCTCCTCGCTTCACGGTTGTATCGTACAAAAAACACCCTATAAGAAGGATAGGTGTCCGGGAAGCGTGCCACGTGCTCATATAGCCGGTGATGGCGTGCTAGATTTTATATTTGTTGGCAATGGACACCATAGGACGATCTGTCCTACACGTAGTGAAAGGGTACTGTAGGAGGTATTCCAGGTCTACTTTTCTCTTTGCAGCGATAATGGCAATACGTCCAAAGAGGTCCCTAGTGCACCTGAGTTCCTTTTCAACTGGATTTCTTGTCCGTTTGTCTCTTGCACCTTGGTTAACAAATGTCCTCAAGAAATTTTGGGAGATGGACTTCTCGTATCTTTGAGCATCTTTCACACATTCTGATACGAAATCATCATGCTTTTCTCTGTCTTTGCTCTTAGTGTTAAGTAATGACTCAGAAACTTCAGCAGTAGTCGCTTTCCCTGTTTAAATGTTAACAAGAAACTGATTTGACAGTGAATGGATTGGCAAAGTCTTGGTCAGTCGTCTTTGGCAATTTTCTGAGGTCCTTGTCACGTTCGATACGGTTCGGAGTTAGCTCTGCCTGGGTGTCACCAACTTTACTCACTCCAGCCACTTCAAGCCATGCATTTATGAAAGCAGCTCTGGCACGTTTGGTAGCACTCCATCGGGAACTGACTGTAAACTGTTGACTGTAGACTGCGGAAATCAGCCTTTGTAATGGCTTTCCTTTTCTGTTGTTGATTTTTTTGTAATGTTTGTTTCTGCTGTGTTCTGAGTGTTAGTTGCCCACTGTGTGGCTGTTCTGTATTTCCCGAAGTATCCTATTTCTTGCCATCCAGAGATCATTGCCTAGATTTTTTTCTTTCTTCAATTTCCTTCTCGAGGAAAAGAATATCAGACATTATTTTTACTGCGTCTTCCACATATGGTTGCTGTATGATTGGATATTTCATTCTAATGTCACTATAATACTCACAGTTCAAAACAAAATGTTCCAGCGTTTCTGATTCATATCCACAAAAGTATTTGGTATCCTTTCCTCTATGTTTTCCCCTTCAGTTTAGCTCGAGTGTGTAGGTCCTTGCCCCAATCATTACTTTAGTCTTCAGTGTGTTGTCAAACCATTCTATTTCTTTGATGTTTAAGAACATAAGAGTCTGCAAGAGGCCGGTAGGCCTGTACGAGGCAGCTCCTCTGAACCTAAGCTCCCGTGTAGCTCCCGTGTATCTAACCCCACCTAATATCTCTGTCCATGAATTTATCTAATCTATTTTTGAATGTGACAATTGTATTGGCACTCACCACATGACTGCTAAGCCTATTCCACTCATCCACCACCCTCTTTGTAAACCAATTTTTGCCTAAGTCCCTGTTGAATCTGAATTTATCCAGTTTAAACCCATTACTTCGTGTCCTACCCGGTTCTCTTACCAACAAAACCTTATGAATGTTTCCCTTATTAAAGCCCTTCATCCATTTATAAACCTCGATCATGTCTCCACGCACCCTTCGCGTTTCTAGAGAATGCAAGTTTAACTGTTTGAGTCTTTCCTCGTATGGCAAGTTTCTCAACCCCTGAATCATCTTAGTCATCCTCCTCTGCACCGATTCTAACATTTTGATATCCATTCTATAGTAAGGTGACCAGAACTGAACCGCATAGTCAAGATGAGGTCTAACTAATGCTAAATATAATTTGAGGAAGACTTCGGCGCTTCTGTTACTTACGCTTCTTGAAATAAATCCCAGTACCCTATTTGCTCGATTTCTAGCTTGAATGCATTGTGCCCTTGGACGGAGATCAGAGCTCACTAAGACCCCTAAATCCCTCTCGCACTCAGACCTGCTTATGAGAGTGTCATTTAAGCAATAGTTATGTGAGGGGTTGTTCCTACCTACACTCAGAATACTGCACTTCCCTACATTGAACTTCATCTGCCATTTATCCGCCCAGTCATACAATCTGTTTAGTTCACCCTGGAAAATACTAGCATCCTGATCCGACTCAATTACTCTACCGATCTTGGTATCATCTGCAAACTTACTGACATCACTACTAATTCCTGTATCTAGGTCATTGAGATAAATAATAAACAAAAGTGGACCTAATACCGAACCTTGTGGGACCCCACTCGTAACACATCCCCAGTCAGATCTTTTACCATTGATTTGCACTCTTTGCTTCCTATTGCTAAGCCACGCCTTGACCCAGTTCAAAACTTTACCCTCTACTCCGTGAGCCTGTAATTTAAGGAACAGTCGTTGGTGAGTAACTTTATCAAACGCTTTACTAAAATCAAAATAGATTACATCATAATTTTCACCTCTGTCTACCGCCTCAAATACTTTATTGTAAAAGGACAAGAGATTGGTGAGGCATGACCTACTTTTCGTGAACCCATGCTTCGAGTCGTGAATTAAGCTATGTTTCTCTAGATGCTCCCGAACATTCCTGGCTATTATGGACTCCAGCATCTTGCCTATACCCGATGTTAAGCTAATTGGGCGATAGTTTGAAGCAACTGACCTGTCCCCCTTTTTGAAAATCGGCGTCACATTAGCTACTTTCCATAGGCTCAGCACGTAGCCAGTATTTACCAACATCTTAAAGATGTCGGTTAGTGGGTCACTGAGTACATCACCTAATTCCTTTAATACCCTCTGAAATAACCCGTCAGGACCTGGCGACTTGTTCTTCTTAAGCTTATCTTTCTCGTCCTGGACTACTTGCCTGGTAATGATTATATCCCTCAATTTATCGCCATCCCCGCCCTCGTACACCTGAACCCTTTCCGGTATAGTCGTTCGATCCTCCTGTGTGAATACTGAAAGGAAGTAGTCGTTCAACAATGTGCTCATATTTTCGTAATTTTCTACTAGCTCCCCTGTGTTTGTTTTCAGTGGTCCAATTTTCTCCCGTGTTTTTGTTCTATACATCTGAAAGAAGCCCTTAGGATTACTTTTCGCCTCATTTGCTACTTTGATCTCATAGTTCCTTTTTGCTATACTGGTATTTTTCTTAATTAATCTAGATAGTTCGACGTACCGGCCCCTGAGATGTGTTTCACCATTCTTTATTTTCTGATAAATCCCCTTCTTTAACCCTATCTCGTGTTTTAGTCCACGAGTCATCCACTTAGGATCATTATTTTCTTTTCTAAGTGTTCGCTGTGGTATATGCTGTCTTTGCCCCTCTACTATTACTCTAACTAAATTATTGTAAGACATTTCTACCTGGTTCTCCTGGCTCTCAATCCGCAGCTCTGGCCCTCATGAATCCCTAAATTATCCCAGTTTACCCCTTCAAGATGTCTTCGAAGCCCCTCCTAATTTGCTCTTCTAAAATCTGGCACTAACACTGGGTTTGGTTCACGGGTTACCGCCCAGTCTAAGATAAAACGAACCGTTCTGTGGTCACTATTTCCTAACTCTCCGCCTACCTCCAACTTACGTAGGAAGTTCCCATTATTGGTTAGGACTAAGTCTAATATGTTATCTCCTCTGGTAGGCTCAGTAACTACCTGCTTAAGGAAATTATCTTGTATAACTTCAAGAAAATCCTCGGCTTCTATGTCACCCACTAGGTCTTCCCAGTCTATATTCCTATAATTAAAGTCCCCCATTACGCAGACATTTCTGCTCCTACTCGCCCTGCCAATCTCCTGTAGTAATATACTCGTGTCCTGCCTGTTAAGGTTGGGTGGCCTGTACAGAACTCCTAGAGTTAGTTTTTCTATCCCTTTGTAAACGTCCACCCAAACTGATTCTGAATCCATGTTGGTTTTGACTGAATTGTTAACTAAACATTTAAGTGAGTCTAACGTATAGCGCAACTCCACCTCCCTTTCTGCCCCTTCTATCTCTGTGAAACATCTGATAACCCGTTATTTCAAATTCTGATCTAAAATTTCTATTGGCAGTGTCTATCCATGTCTCAGTGATCGCTATTATGTCCAAATTTTCTGAACAAGCTTTACCCCTTAGCAAGTCTATCTTGTTTCTGAGGTTCCTACTGTTAGTATAGAAGATTCTAAGCCCGTCATCTGTTACTCCCATATAATTACTTCTAAGCTGCCTGGTTATATTATGAGCTAGATGTCCTCTCCCATTGCTCCCATTACTCCTTCCCCCTCGCCTATACTAAGAAATCCCTCAGGGTACCAAGTGCTCGCTCAAGGGAGTCTGAGAGAGCCTCAACACCCTTGGTTGCCTGGTTATATTATGAGCTAGATGTCCTCTCCCATTGCTCCCATTACTCCTCCCCCCCCTCGCCTATACTAAAAAATCCCTCAGGGTACCAAGTGCTCGCTCAAGGGAGTCTGAGAGCCTCAACACCCTTGAATTGAAGTTTAGTTTGAATTTCTTGTATATCCTCAGTGTTTCTTTCTGTTCCATGTCTTTTTCCATTTTTCAGTGTCCATTTTATACACTAATTCTACGAGTTATTCTTTTGATGTGGTTCTAATCTTGTGCAGATTTATGTCAAGAGTTTTCATGTATTGTTTGATTTTCTTAATACATTTTGTTGACGGGAACGGGCAGTGAAGTTGTTGGTGGAATCTGTGTAGCTTGTCATCCTTGATAGAATGTGCATTGCTTGTTTGTTAAGGGTCAAATCTACTAGAGCTCTGCTGAACTGATTTTCTGTTCTTCGGATTCTGAAAAGTCCAGCGATCCCATTTCTTTTAGGTTTGGATGTGTGGAAGGTAGATTCATCAGATTAAGCCGATTCTTTGACATCCACCTTGAATACTTTTTTTTTCTCGACTGGTTCCAAAGATGTCAACTATTTGAGTGAGTGCCCATATGGGGAGGATTCTGTAGGGGATCACCTGCCCTGTGTCTGATATAATATGCCCATTGTGTAATGCAGGTGTCGGATCCTGATAGTGTGTGTTAACTCATCATAATTGTCAAAGGCCAATCCACACACTACTCCAGAAGCTGTAACAGCTATACAATTTAGCTGTCTGCCCAAGATACTACAAACAAAATTGATCTCAATTTTTTCAACAGCATGCTGGTTAAGAGAGTGTCCCATTCGGCTCAGAACGGTAAGAATCTTCTTACTACCAGTAAGGGATTTCAGTGACAAACCTATCCTCTTTATGTCTAGTGTACTTGAAAACATATTGAACTCTCCACAATAACCCTTTTTAAATGGAAGCCCCTGAAAATATTGTTTCTTAAGCTAGTTATTTCAATTAGGGATGCAAAAGATATAAGCAACATGAAATTTGTTGTCGTTCTTCGATATGTAATTATGACCAACTTTTTACCCTTCCTGACCCTAGCTGACCTTTCTTAAACAAAAATGCCAAGGAATATATTTTCTTGAATTATATATTGGATATGTTATATAAGGTCATTCACCAGGATAAATTTCAACCTTATTCTTCAAAGTGTAATTGAAAACTTATTGAACCCATCACAAGAACCCTTCTTAATAAACAGAAACCCCTGAAATTTTGTTTTCTTAAGTTGCATATCTCAGTTCAGTTGTATAATGGTATTGATCCATGGTTATTTCAGTCTTGCTCTTAAATTTCTCCTGTAATATGTCAGAGCCGTTGACTGATATGACAAATCATTTTATTCTTTTATTGGCCACAAACTTGCTTATGTCACTACTTATACAGCTGTCAGTATCGTTGATTGATACGATAAATAGTAATGCATCCGATACTGACTCAACTATTAACATGAGTTCAATATCTTTTTCTAAAAACTCCACTCTGGACGATTCTGGGCATATTCCTCCTACTCATCCCCCTCTAACTCCTTTATGCCTGTTATAAAGATTCTTCAAAATGATGTTTTCTATGCCCTCTCTGGCCTCAATCCTCAGAAGGCTTATGGACCTGATGGAGTGCCTCCTATTGTCCTTAAAAACTGTGCCTCCGTGCTGTCACCCTGCCTAGTCAAACTCTTTCGCCTCTGCCTGTCAACATCTACCTTTCCTTCTTGCTGGAAGTATGCCTTCATACAGCCTGTGCCTAAGAAGGGTGACCGCTCCAATCCCTCAAACTACCGTCCTATAGCTTTACTTTCTTGTCTATCTAAAGCTTTTGAATCAATCCTCAACCGGAAGATTCAAAAGCACCTTTCCACTTCTGACCTTCTATCTGATCGCCAGTATGGATGCCGCAAGGGGCGTTCTACTGGTGATCTCCTAGCCTTCTTAACTGACTCTTGGTCATCCTCTCTTAGCCGTTTCGGTGAAACTTTTGCTATTGCGCTGGACATATCAAAAGCTTTTGATAGGGTCTGGCACAAATCTTTGCTTTCTAAACTACCCTCCTACGGTTTCTATCCTTCTCTCTGTACCTTTATCTCCAGTTTCCTTTCTGACCGTTCTATTTCTGCCGTGGTAGACGGTCACTGTTCTTCCCCTTAATCTATTAACAGTGGTGTCCCACAGGGTTCTGTCCTATCTCCCACTCTTTTTCTGTTGTTCATTGATGATCTTCTTTCCAAAACGAACTGTCCTATCCATTCCTACGCCGATGATTCCACTCTGCATTACTCAACTTCTTTTAATAGAAGACCCACCCTTCAGGAACTTAACGACTCAAGGCTGGAGGCTGCAGAACGCTTAGCCTCAGACCTTACTATTATTTCCGATTGGGGCAAGAAGAACCTGGTGTCCTTCAACGCCTCAAAAACACAGTTTCTCCACCTATCCACTCGACACAATCTTCCAAACAGCTATCCCCTATTCTTTGACAACACCCAGCTATCACCTTCCTCAACACTAAACATCCTCGGTCTATCCTTAACTCAAAATCTCAACTGGAAACTTCATATCTCATCTCTTACTAAATTAGCTTCCTCGAGGCTGGGCGTTCTGTACCGTCTCCGCCAGTTCTTCTCCCCTGCACAGTTGCTGTCCATATACAGGGGCCTTGTCCGCCCTCGTATGGAGTATGCATCTCATGTGTGGGGGGGCTCCACTCACACAGCTCTTCTGGACAGAGTGGAGGCTAAGGCTCTTCGTCTCATCAGCTCTCCTCCTCATACTGATAGTCTTCCACCTCTTAAATTCCGCCGCAATGTTGCCTCTCTTTCTATCTTCTATCGATATTTCCACGCTGACTGCTCTTCTGAACTTGCTGACTGCATGCCTCCCCCCCTCCCGCGGCCCCGCTGCACTCGACTTTCTACTCATGCTCATCCCTATACTGTCCAAACCCCTTATGCAAGAGTTAACCAGCATCTTCACTCTTTCATCCCTCATGCTGGTAAACTCTGGAACAATCTTCCTTCATCTGTATTTCCTCCTGCCTACGACTTGAACTCTTTCAAGAGGAGGGTATCAGGACACCTCTCATCCTGTATTTGATCTTCCTTTCGGCCACCTCTTTTGTTTTACTTTAGGAGCAGCGCGTAGCGGGCTTTTTTTTATTGTTGTTTTCTTTTTTTGTTGCCCTTGAGCTGCCTCCTTTGTTGTAAAAAAAAAAAAAAATATGATTCATACTCGTTGACTTGAAGTCCTTCCATTTGGCCACTAAGCCCCCAATCTGCACCCAGCGATGAAAGAACAGAATCCACCAACCTTTCCGTTGAATCACTCGATTGGTGGGTAGGGTTCAGATTTAAGGAGAGGTGGACAGCAGTCTCGCTCGCCTCCGATGAACAAAGCCTTTCGCCACCACCAGAACGGGAAGCACTTTCACACAGAAGCGGTGTTAGGAACAGTACAGTCCACTTTGACGACGATATGCGACTGAGTCGGGTTTGGCCTTACGTGAAAACTGATCCCTGAAAGTTGTTGCTACTCATGCCTCAGTAAAAAGTAACTGTTACCATCATGGTGATGGACGACCCCTTCTCACTCAGGTACACTACCGGGGCATGTTATAGTAGGGCCTTATTTGTAATGCCACGGTCAGGAGCACTGGCCGGCTCAGACGAGAGTCAATGGAAGTAGTGTCGTTGGCGGACGGTGTTCAGTCAATGCAAAGAAATATCGAAAAACAGCCAGCTTCTCCTATCAAACCTTCAGACAAACTAACTCAGTGGTAGTATACTAAGGGGAGAGCAGAGCAGACATCATTCGCCGCAAGTGTATCATTAACTGCTGGTTATGAACACTTGAGGCTGGGGTACCCTTTTTTTATTGCTAGTCGGGTGCTGAACCAACTGCTCTAGATCGTTGAGAAGAGCAAAGTTGTAGGCTTGCTCACCAGGCCGGTCAGTGAAAGAGGATGAATGGCAAAGCTGGTGGTGAACATTGAAATCTTCTAGGATGGAAATTTCAGTGAAAGGAGAGTGGATCAAGATGTGCTCCACTTTAGAGTTCAAGTAGTCAAATAATTATACATAGTTAGTAGAGTTAGGTGAGAGATAAACAACACAGATGTATTTAGTAATAGAATGACAATGAAATCTTTGCCAGATGGTGAAACATTCAGAAGAGTCAAGGTCGTGGGCACGAGAGCAAGTGGTGCTGTTGCGCACGTAGACGCAACAGCTAGCTTTGGATTGAAATTTAGGATAGAGATAGTAGGATAGAGTAGAGATTGCTGTCAGTAGCCGCCGAGATCTGTGGCTGGCTGGCTGCGGATGGTGTCTTAGGACTGGCTCAAACAACCAGCCAAGTTACTTATCATGATGGAATATGATACAAGAATACTCTTAACAAGTGTTTGAAACTAATGTAGAGAGTACTGAGGTTTACATTCATTTAATTATTTTTCATTAATAAAAAAAAGTCGATTTAAATAAAAAAATCTGATTTAAAAAAAAAAATCGATTTTTTTTTATTTATGTAAAAAAAAAATCAACAACCCTGATATATATATATATATATATATATATATATATATATATATATATATATATATATATATATATATATATATATATATATATATATATATATATATATATATATATATATATATATGAGGGTATCAGGACACCTCTCCTCCTGTATTTGATCTTCCTTTCGGCCACCTCTTTTGCTTTACTTTAGGAGCAGCGAGTAGCGGGCTATTTTTTTTTATTATTGTTTTCTTTTTTTGTTGCCCTTGAGCTGCCTCCTTTGTTGTAAAAAAAAAAAAAAAAAAAAGACCGTCTTGCTGACAATAAGAACAGTGGCGTTTAGGCTTTTCGGTGGCGGATGCCACCACCGATGAGGATGCGCTAATATTAGCAGCTTTCTGTTCTACAGCGGCTACAGCAGGAATGCATCTCAAGCTGGACTTAGCGAAAATTTTCATAATAGTGGGCATGACCACAGAGTTATATACCTAGAGCGCGCGAGCCAGACACTCGGGTGCGGCAACCAGAAGTACCTCGGCCGCCATCTTTGGGAGCCCAGTCCAGCCAACTCTGTGCTCCAGTCGGCAACTTCAAAGTGGAGGTAAGTGGTAGGTGGTGATGGTGGTGGTGGTGGTGGTGGTGGTGATGATGGTGCTGGTGCTGCTGCTGTAGTGGTGGTGGTGCTATAGTGGTGGTGATGGTGGTGGTGGTGATGGTGGTGGGAGGAGTTGGTTGAGAGAGAGAGAGAGAGAGAGAGAGAGAGAGAGAGAGAGAGAGAGAGAGAGAGAGAGAGAGAGAGAGAGAGAGAGAGAGAACTACATAGAATTACATAGAAAATCAGACCAGACAGACCCCATGGTCCAGACTAGGTGATCTGTCCTTAAACCTAAGTGAATCTACACTAATCAGATGGCTCCAAAACGTTGCTTTTCTACTTTAGTTAATATTAAGTTCAAGGAAGTGACGGTCGAGCTTGTTTTTAAAGGAGTCAATCGTGTTACTCTGGACCACTGACGGTGGGAGCTTATTCCATTCTCGCACTACAACGTTGGTGAAGAAAAATTTGGTCCAGTCTGAATTGTCTACATTTGAGTTTTATGCCATTGTTCCTCGTTCGCAAAGTGCCATCGATCATAAACAATTTTGTTCTGTCTACATTCGTGAAACCATTAAGTATTTTAAAACATTCGATCAGTTTTCCTCGGAGGCGACGTTTCTCAAGAGAGAACATATTAAAGGTGGAAAGCCTTTCTTCGTAGGATTTGTTGCGCAAGGAAGGGATCATTTTTGTTGCCCGACGCTGAACACCTTCTAATTTAGCAATGTCCTTTGCATGGTGGGGAGACCAAAACTGTACCGCATATTCCAAGTGGGGTCTGACTAAACTATTGTAGAGCGGAAGTATTACATCTTTATTTTTGAATAAAAAGTTTCTTTTAATGAAGCCCAACATTCTGTTCACTTTATTTGCTGCATCGATGCATTGATGTGAGAATTTGAGGTTTGATGCGATTTTAATCCCCAGGTCCTTAACGCATTGAACACTTGTGAGTTTAACGCCGCGTATTTCGTAATCGAACTTCTTATTTTTTGTTCCAACTTGAAGGACCTGGCACTTGTCTACGTTAAAGGGCATCTCCCATTTATCCGACCAAGCTGAAATTTTGTGCAAATCCTCTTGGAGGCTTTGCCTGTCTTCGTCAGTGAGAACCGAGTTACCAATCTTTGTGTCGTCTGCAAATTTACTAATGCGATTATTGAGTCCAACATCCACGTCGTTGATGTAAATAATGAAGAGCACTGGGGCAAGAACCGAGCCCTGAGGGACGCCACTAGTGACCGGCGCCCACTCTGAGTTAAATCCGTCAATCACTACTCTTTGTTGTCTGTTGCTCAACCAATTCGCGATCCATTGGTGTACTTGACCGTCATTGCCTATTTGCTTTAATTTATAAAGTAATTTATGATGTGGGACTTTATCAAACGCTTTCTGGAAATCAAGATAGACTACGTCCACTAATTTGGTTACGTCATAAATTGAGAAGAGATCGTTATAAAAGGTCAATAGGTTTGATAGGCAGTATCTTTTGTTACGGAAGCCATGTTGTGAATCCCCAGTTAATGAGTGGCTTTCGAGGTAACTCACCATTTTGTCTCTAATTATGCTCTCAAGTAGCTTACCTACAATTGAAGTTAGACTAATGGGTCGGTAGTTACCCGGTATTTTTTTGTCTCCTTTCTTAAAAATCGGTGTCACGTTAGCCTTTTTCCAATCCGAAGGGACGATGCCTTGTCGCAAGGACATATTGAATACGGTTGTGAGGGAGGAGAGTATTTCGCTCTTTGTTTCTTTAAGCAGTATAGGATATACTTTATCGGGTCCGGGACTTTTATTTGTTATAAGTGAATGGAGAGCTTTAAGGACTTCATCGGTTTATATTTCAAAATTAGGCAATGCATGCTCGAGATTTACATTAGTACTAGTGTTGGTGGTAGTGGGAGGAAGACTGTTAGTATTAAACACCGAGGAAAAGTAATTGTTTAAGAGGTTTGCAATGTGTTGGCTGTCAGTCACTAGTGCACCGTCGCTGTTTGTTAAAGGTCCAATTCCACTTCTGATCGCCTTTCTGTTGTTTATGTAACTGAAGAAAGATTTCGGATTATTTTTACAGTTGGCTGCAATATTTTCTTCATATCTACGCTTTGCCTGACATACTAATCTTTTTACTCGTCGCCTGGCATCATTATAAAGTCTAATGTTTTCGGGCGTGCTTTGTTCTTTCTTTAACCTGTAAGACAATTTTCTCTCCTTGACTGAGTGTTTAATTTCGCTATTAAACCAAGGTGGGCTTTTATTAGTGTTATTTCGCTTCTCGCACAAGGGGACGAATGTGTTCTGCTGAGTGAGTAAGTGATTTTTAAAGCTTAGCCAGGCATCCTCTACGTTGCCGTCATCTGATAGTTGTATTTCTGTTAGATTTTTGTCGGATTTCTACGAAGTTAGCTCTTTTGAAATTGGGCACCTTTGCTTTATTTTCAGTCACTGATGTTTGAGCTCTAATGTCGACGCGCACTAATTTATGATCGCAAGAACCGAGGTGTTCTCCTACCGTGACATTACTGACTAGGTTATCTTGGGTCGTTATAACAAGGTCGAGTATGTTATTTTGTCGAGTTGGTTCAGAAACCATTTGGCTTGATAATTTTCTTCTAGAAATTCGATCATTCTATGTGACTCGCCTTCTGTCCCTGACAGTGTCGCCCAGTCGATATGGGGGAGGTTAAAGTCTCCTAATATCAGTGAGTCGTTGTTATTAAGTGACTGCCTTAAAACGCTATACATTTCAAGGTCGTCATCGAGTGATTGCCCGGTAGGCCTGTAGGTGACAGATATATTTAAATTGACTTTTGCAATGTTTCCTCGTACGCACAAATGTTCAACGTTACTGTCTCTTGATGTTTTGTCAGTGGGATGCAAATAGCTTTTGACAAAAAGGGCGACGCCACCGCCTCTACGGTTTACACGAGAGAGTATAAACTCTCTCTCTCTCTCTCTCTCTCTCTCTCTCTCTCTCTCTCTCTCTCTCTCTCTCTCTCTCTCTCTCTCTCTCTCTCTCTCTCTCTCTCTGTTTATGAAAACCACCATCACCAGGACAACCACCACCACCACCACCACTATCACGTACCACCATCACCACCACCACCACCACCACCGCTATCACGTTCCACCATCACCACCACAACCACTATCACGTACCACCATCACCACCACCACCACTACCACTATCACGTACCACCATCACCACCACCACCACCACCACCACTATCACGTACCACCACCGCCACCACTATCACGTACCACCATCACCACCACCACCACCACCACTATCACGTACCACCATCACCACCACCACCACTATCACGTACCACCATCACCACCACCACCACCACCATCACCACTATCACGTAGCACTATCACCACCACCACCACCACCACCAATACTATCACGTACCACCATCACCACCACCACCACCTCCACCACTATCACGTACCACCATCACCACCACCTCCACCACCACTATCACGTACCACCATCACCACCACCGCCACCACCACTAGAACGTACCACCACCACCATCACCACCACCACCACCACTATCACGTACCACCATCACCACCACCACCACTAGAACGTACCACCACCACCACCACCTACCACTTACCTCCACTTTGAAGTTGCCGACTGGAGCACAGAGTTGGCTGGACTGGGCTCCCAAAGATGGTGGCCGAGGTTTTTCTGGTTGCCGCACCCGAGTGTCTGGCTCGCGTGCTCTAGGTATATAACTCTGTGGTCATGCCCACTATTATGAAAATTTTCGCCAAGTCCAGCTTGAGATGCATTGGAGGCAAGAATATCTTCTCTGGATTCATTAGGGGTTTGTAAAGACAGCTGAACCCTCCGGCTGCATCTTTTGGTCTTGCCGGCCATTCTTTTCTTACCTAGTGCTCGGTATCAGATCTACTGGTCCACAAGCACAGGACGCACATGTGCTTTGTATAACCGCTCTCAAGGCCCAGAAGTAGACTGAGTACTTTGAGGTCCCCGCATATTTTCCGCTGGTGCTTCTCATACTTGATAGCAGAAAGCACAATCTTCATAGTTTCATAGTTCTCGGTAATCCTCGTCGCATAGTATGCAGTTGGCACTGGTGGAAGAACGGAAGTAGAAAGAAACATACTTCATATATCTTCAACAAAAATACGAAGTATATTGAATTAATACACGACAATAATCGATGGAACTAACTAAACGAAAAATGTACGACTCACATCCTGGGAGCTAGATACATCGATATACTGAATCTCTAAAACCAAACCCGATACGTCTTTACTGCTGCCATATTCGAATTCAACACCTTCGATTATCCTAGAATCAGACCATTTAACCACAGAACCATGAAATAATTAATTTTTTGTTGACCGTTTTTTTTCTGAGCAATGACTG
>NC_066559.1:5888109-5890609 GCF_024679095.1 Eriocheir sinensis | reverse complement strand
CTGACGGAACCGATGTATTTCAAGCTGAATAGAAGGGATGAGTAGGGATAATAACATTAGTGGGGGACATAAGAAAATCTGATAGGGGTGTATATGAGGAGAGGAAGAGTGAGTGAAATGGAGATTAGAATGGAAAGGAGGAATGTGGATGAAGGAGAGAGAAGACACCAGTGGAACGGAATGAGAGGGAGGTGAGGGTGTTATTGTCACTGGAAAGTTTATAGGATTCGAAGGAAAGAATGGGGATGGTAGTGAAATATATAGAATGAAAGAAAATGAGAAATGAGAAAGTAAATGGATTGGTACTGAGGGCTGAGAAACTTGCTGCTGTACTTTACAAAAGGTGCGAATAACAAACGTATTTTCGACCCCTCATAATTATTCTTGATAACTTTTTATCCTTCTATAATTATATCTTTTATTTCGTCAGTTGAAAGTTTTATCGCTCCTGCCTTTCACTCCTTCCTCTCTCCCCCACCCATTCTTCCTCGTCGTCGTCCTCTTCCTCCCGTCAGTTAAAACAAGGACAACGCCAACGTCTGCATATTTTTTTTTCGATAATTTTGTCGATCAGAAGAACATGCTAGCCACGGAGGTGGTCACTGGAACGCTTAGGTAAGTTTTTGAAGACTAGGCGGGATACGAATCGTCATTCGCTTTATTATGAGCGTCAAAGAATCTCACTGGTCGTGCTTACGTATTCACATTTCCCACACATCGTTTTTTCCCTACTGAACATTTTAACAACGTGTTTTAACGTTTGCACAGTGTGTAACATCGAAGAACTTGGTCACTAATGCCTTTTGATAAATGAGTTTTCCTATTACCTTTACAAGTGAAGTGGCATTAATCAAGGCGGCAAGTCAGCTTTCTCTTCTTAGTTTGGAAGGTACGTTAAGTGCTATACTTTAAGAAGGAAGCTTTCTTGTAAGGATAAGTGTCCTGGCTACTATTCATATATTCAGTTTATTTCTTATATCGCCTTAAGTTTTCATGTGTCATTGGTAGTTGCTTGGCCACAACCTGTATTGAGTGGGATGTATTTTTAGTGGCGCCTCTTGAGCCTCCGAGGCTTGTTAAAATGCCCAGTGCGTGAAGCTCTCGAAGGTACACACGACGTAAAGGTTGGACGCATGAGAGACTGGTGACTACACTCTCTCTCTCTCTCTCTCTCTCTCTCTCTCTCTCTCTCTCTCTCTCTCTCTCTCAACACACACACACACACACACACACACATTAAGAAGAGGAAATATTCATATGAGAGAGAGAGAGAGAGAGAGAGAGAGAGAGAGAGAGAGAGAGAGAGAGAGAGAGAAGTGGTGAGCTCAGATTCACTCCGGATCGATCGTTCCTTAATTCACTCATTAAGGAAGTTTTTGCCTCTTCTTCGGGAAACGGTCATTTACGTCCGTAATGAAACTCGCCTTAACTTACCGCGCCATCTCTTTCTCCTCCTCATTGAGTTTCCAGCGCCCATTACGCGGCTTACCTTATTAAGGATGCTACATTAATACGTATGAGGGAGGGGTTGGGGATATTAAATGTCTGCCTTATTGCAAATGTATGACTTACAGTCAGTCAGGCAGGCAGGCAGGCAGGCAGGTAGGTAGGTACTATAGGTAGAGAAGCTGTCTTGCAGACAGGCTGGCGCACACACACACACACACACACACACACACACACACACACATACAAACACACCTTTTTTTACCATACAGTCCTGCTAATAATGAGTCTTATGTGTGCACGACCGGATGGTTGACTTTTTTGGTGTGGCGATGATAACTGATGATGGCGGTGATGGTGTTTGTCGGTGGTGTCTGTGGTGATGGTGGGGTTGTTTTAGTTTTATTGGCGTGTTAAATAGTTTGTTTCCTCTTACTCTCTTCTTTTTTTCAACTACGTAGGAAGTTTGATTAGACTAGGGCAAGATTCATTCATTGACATTGTCACTCGCCTGGGTAGTGGTATGTTTCTCTCATCTTTATCATTTTCTTCTTGGTTTTATTATTCTCGCTTACTGCATTTTTTTGTTTGTTTGGGATAAAGAAGATCCACTGATCGGTCCCGTCAGTGTGTGTTTCACGACTGGTAATTACACAGCCACAAGGAAGACAGCATTATTGATTCCCTTATTCATTACCGTGCTTGGTGTGTTGTTTGGGGGAACGGAACAGTCTATAGGTGTGACTGCAGGAGTGTGTTTGTGTGTGTGTGTGTGTGTGTGTGTGTGTGTGTGTGTGTGTGTGTGTGTGTGTTTGCCAATCAATCACTAATGACAACGCTAACGCTAACGTCCAGTCAGTCAGTCTTCTTGCTTGGAGTCGATAACCTATTAAACGGATTCCTCCCTCTAGCGTTTATATTGCGAGGCGTCAAACATTTGCATTTCATTAAACCTTTGATCTCCGCGATACGCCCTTCCCGAAGAGGCGAGGGCAGCGAGAGGGTAGCGAGGGTAGGAAAGGACAAAGAGGGTAAAAGGTTATTGGTTTCCTTA
>NC_066559.1:5870609-5883109 GCF_024679095.1 Eriocheir sinensis | reverse complement strand
TTGAAGGTTTTAAGCTTCATTTATCTATAGCTACATACAAGACACACATTGAATTACTGCCTAGAAGTCCTAATCCAGCTGTTCACCTCCCGCTTGAAGTCTCTCTCTCTCTCTCTCTCTCTCTCTCTCTCTCTCTCTCTCTCTCTCTCTCTCTCTCTCTCTCTCTCTCTCTCTCTCTCTCTCTCTCTCTCTCTCTCTCTCTCTCTCTCTCTCTCTCTCTCTCTCTCTCTCTCTCTCTCTCTCTCTCTCTCTCTCTCTGTGTGTGTATATATATATATATATATATATATATATATATATATATATATATATTTATATATATATATATATATGTATATATATATATATTATATATATATACATATATATATATATATATAAATATATATATATATATATATATATATATATATATATATATATATATATATATATATATATATATATATATATATATATATATATATATATATATATATATATATATATATATATATATATATATATATATATATATATATATATATATATATATATATATATATATATATATATATATATATATATATATATATATATATATATATATATATATATATATATATATATATATATATATATATATATATATATATATATATATATATATATATATATATATATATATATATATATATATATATATATATATATATAAAAAAAAAACAATAATAAAAACAGCCCGCTACTCGCTGCTCCCAAAAAAGAATCAAAAGAGGTGGCCGAAAGAAAGGTCAATTTCGGGATGAGATGTGTCCTGATACCCTCATTTTGAAAGAGTTCAAGTCGTAGGCAGGAGGAAATACAGATGAAGGAAGATTGTTCCAGAGTTTACCAGCGTGAGGGATGAAAGAGTGAAGATGCTGGTTAACTCTTGCATAAGGGGTTTGGACAGTATAGGGATGAGCATGAGTAGAAAGTCGTGTGCAGTGGGGCTGCGGGAGTGGGGGAGGCATGCAGTTAGCAAGTTCAGAAGAGCAGTCAGCGTGGAAATATCGATAGAAGATAGAAAGAGAGGCAACATCGCGGCGGAATTTAAGAGGTAGAAGACTATCAGTAGGAGGAGGAGAGCTGATGAGACGAAGAGCCTTAGAGTCCACTCTGTCCAGAAGAGCTGTGTGAGTGGAGCCTCCCCACACGTGAGATGCATACTCCATACGAGGGCGGACAAGGCCCCTGTATATGGATAGCAATTGCGCGGGGGAGAAGAATTGGCGGAGACGATATAGAACGCCCAACCTCGAGGAAACTGATTTAGCGAGAGAGGAGATATGAAGTTTCCAGTTGATATTTTGATTTAAGGATAGACCGAGGATGTTTAGTGTCGAAGACGGTGACAGCTGAGTGTTGTCGAAGAATAGGGGATAGGTGTTTGGAAGATTGTGTCGAGTTGATTGGTGGAGAAATTGCGTTTTTAAGGCATTGAAGGACACAAGGCTCCTTCTGCCTCAATCGGAAATGATAGCAAGGTCTGAGGTTAAGCGTTCTGCAGCCTCCAGTCTGGAGTCGTGTACTTCGTGTTGAGAGGGTCTTCTATCGAAAGAAGTTGAATAATGCAGAGTGGAGTCGTCGGCATATGAGTGGACAGGACAGTTTGTTATGGAAAGAATATCATTGATGAATAACAGGAAGAGAGTGGGTGATAGGACAGAGCCCTGTGGAACGCCACTGTTGATAGGTTTAGGGAAGAGCAGTGACCGTCTACCACCGCAGAGATAGAACGGCCGGAAAGGAAACTGGAGATAAAGGAACAGAGAGAGGGATTGAATCCGAAAGAGGGCAGTTTAGAAAGCAAAGACTGATGCCAGACTCTATCGAAGGCCTTCGATATGTCTAGCGCAACAGAGAAAGTTTCACCGAAACGGCTAAGAGAGGATGACCAAGAGTCAGTTAAGAGAGCAAGAAGATCGCCAATAGAACGCCCCATGCGGAATCCATACTGGCGATCAGATAGTAGGTTAGAAGTGCAAAGGTGCTTTTGAATCTTCCGGTTAAGGATTGATTCAAAAGCTTTAGATAGACAGGAAAGTAAAGCTATAGGGCGGTAGTTTGAGGGATTGGAACGGTCACCCTTCTTAGGCACAGTCTGTACAAAGGCATACTTCCAGCAGGAAGGAAAGATAGATGTTGATAGGCAGAGACGAAAGATTTTGACCAGGCAGGGTGTCAGCACAGAAGCACAGTTTTTAAGGACAATAGGAGGCACTCCATCAGGTCCATAAGCCTTCTGAGAGTTGAGGCCAGAGAGGGCATAGAAAACAGAATTTGAAAGAATCTTAATAACAGGCATAAAGGAGTCAGAGGTGGGATGAGTAGGAGGAAGCTATATATATATATATATATATATATATATATATATATATATATATATATATATATATATATATATATATATATATATATATATATATATATATGTGTGTGTGTGTGTGTGTGTGTGTGTGTGTGTGTGTGTGTGTGTGTGTGTGTGTGTGTGTGTGTGCGTGCGTGCGTGCGTGCGTGCGTGCGTGCGTGCGTGTGTGTGTGTGTGTGTGTGTGTGTGTGTGTGTGTGTGTGTGTTTGCGCGCGGTTATTTTCTCTGAACAATGTTGATATGGTCGCCAGGAAGATGTCTTTGTTAGCGGATAAATACTTTAAGAACCCACCTGAGCTCTACTTGGTAAGGCGGCTGCTTTGCGGTGTCGTTGAACTCTATTGGGACTACCGAAGTTAGTGGTAGAGTCTGCACAAAGATAGTTGATCCGAGGACAACGTATGCGATCATCGTGAAGGCGAGGGACAAAACCAAACACCCGCGGCGGCCAAGTCTGTCTATTATACATGACATCACGAAGGCTCCGGAAATGGGCACCAGGATTAGGATAATGACGAACAGGTCCGTACTACCGGTCACCCCAGACATTTCTAGGATTTTTAGGACGTTGGGTCGCAAGACCTCCGTACCGCAGAAACCCTGCACCAGTGACAATATGGTCAGCACTAGAAATTTCTTTTGCATCTCCCTCTGTAGAATGAAACTCCATCCTTTATCGCCTGCGACCTCGTCGTTCATATTCTTAATGAGTGCCATTTCAGTCTTGATGTTGCTATAGTTTCCTCGAAGTTTCCGAAGGACTTTGGTAGCTTCCTTTTCCTTTTCTGTGACGATGAGGAACGTGGGGCTTTCCGGCAGAAAGGGAACGATCAGGCAGATGTATACAAGGACTGCACCCACGTTGCTCAGCGCCACTGCGTACCAAGTCATAGCTAAGCTCAGTATAACGGAGAGGGCTGTGCCAAAGAGGAATAGAATGGTGGTCGTTGAGCATGCGGTGCCCCTGATCGCTGTGTCTGGTATCTCTACGGCGTAGGTTACCACTATCTGTGTCGTCATGCCCGTGGTCATGCCGTCACATAATCTGTGTGGTTTATGAATGTTAGGGAGTCAGGAATGGATTCGGCTTCAAGATTGTTTATTATTTTCTTAAGATGTGAAGGCATGGTATAGAAATTTCTTCATGCACCGCTTTCTTTTCATGATGACCCTAATGTTACTTTGTTAAAATACAGCTGTTTAAAGTTTGTCATATACCTGAATTACGTATCACTCACCTGCCGAACAGCAGCATGGGCGTGTTGACTGCCAGGCCTAGAGTAGCCCAACCCACCAGGCCCGGCACCATCGCCACTATCAGGGACTTCTTACGACTAATCCTCTGAAAGAGCCACCCAGACAGCAGCAAGCCGAACACGCTGCCAATGCAGACGAGACTGTCTGTGTGAAGACGGCCATTAAGCATCAGCTTGAAGAATTTCTTGATTTTTGTTTAGCAAGGTATTGAACTGAGTGATTTGTAACATCAAGAATCATCTCGACTAGAGTTCCTTGAAAGAGAGAGACCAGCGACAGTGAACCCAGATTGGCGAGTCCGTTTTGGCGTTGGCTCCCGCAGCTTCTCTCCTCCCCTCTTCTCTACCACACAGTCCCAACACCTATTTTTTCCTCTCGTATGTTACCTATACCTAGCTAACACATGAAAGGAAGAGATAAGTATTATAACTGTTTGGCAGAACAGAGGGGAGGAAAGGACCCGCACGAGCCAACGCCACATCGAACTTGCCTGTTTTTTTATCACATTAGCATAATATATATATATTTTTTTACAGCACAGGAATCAACTCAAGGGCAACGAAAATAAAGTGTAGAAAAAAAGCCCGATAATCGTTGCTCCAAAAAGCAAAAAGTGAAGAGTGGCCAAAAGAGAGGTCAACATCGGTTGGAATGGTGTCTTGATACACTCCTCTTGAAATAGGTCGTCATAGGCAGGAGGAAATACAGACGAAGGAAGGCTGTTCCAGAGTTTACCAGTGAAGGGGATGAAAGAATGGAGATGCTGGTTAACTTTTGCATAAGGGGTTTGGACAGTATAGGGATGAGCTAGAGTAGAACTTCGAGTGCAGCGGGGCCGCGGAAGCGGGGGATAGAAAGAGATGCAACATTGCGGCGGAATTTAAGAGGTAGAAAAGTGTCAGTAAGAGGAGGGGTGCTGATGAGACGAAAAGCCTTAGACTCCACTCTGTCCAAGAGAACTGTGTAAGTGGAGCCCCCCACACGTGCAATGCATACTCCGTACGAGGGCGGACAAGGCCCCTATAAATGGAAAGCATCTGTGTGGGGAAGAACAACTGGCGGAGACGATACAGAACGCCCAACCTCGAGGAAGCTGATTTAGGAAGAGGAGATGTGAAGTTTCAAGTTGAGATTTTGAGCTAAGGAAAGGCCGAGGATGTTTAATGTTGAAGAAGGTGACTGCTGAGTGTTATCGAAGAATAGGGGATAGGTGTTTGGAAGATTGTCTCGAGTTGATAGGTGGAGAAATTGTTTTTTTGAGGCGTTGAAGGACATAAGGTTCCTCTTACCCCAATCGGAAATGATAGCAAGGTCTGAGGTTAAGCGTTCTGCAGCCTCCAATCTGGAGTCTTGCAATTCTTGTTGTGAGGGTCTTCTGTTGAAAGAAGTTGAATAATGCAGAGTGGATTCATCAGCATTTGAGTGGATAGGACAGTTTGTTAGAGAAAGAAGATCATTGGTGAATAATATGAAGAGAGTGTGTGTTAGGACAGAGCCCTGTGGGACACCACTATTGATAGGTTTAGGGGAAGAACAGTGACCGTCAAACAGAGCAGAGACAGAACGGCCGGAGAGGAAACTGGAGATAAAGAAGCAGGGAGAAGGATAGAATCCGTAGGAGGGTAGTTTAGAAAGCAAAGCGTTGTGCCAGACTCAATCGAAAGCTTTCGATATATCTAGAGCAACTGAGAAAGTTTCACTGAAACGGCTTAGAGAGGATGACCAGGAGTCGTTTAAGAAAGCAAGAAGATCGCCAGTAGAACGCCCCTTGCGGAACCCATACTGGCGATCAGATGGAAGATCAGAAGAGGATAGGTGCTTTTGAATCTTCCGTTTAAGGATTGATTCAAAAGCTTTAGATAGACAGGAAAGTAAAGCTATAGGACGGTAGTTTTAGTGATTAGATCGGTCACCCTTATTAGGCACAGGCTGTATGAAGGCGTACTTCCAGCAGGAAGGAAAGGTAGATGTTGAAAGGCAGAGACGAAAGAGTTTGACCCGGCAGGGTGTCAGCACGGAAGCACTGTTTTTAAGGACAATAGGAGGCACTCCAGGCCCGTAAGTCTTCTGAGGGTTGAGACCAAAGAGGGCATAGAAAACATCATTCTTTAGAATCTTAATCACAGGCATAAAGGAGTCAGACTGGGGATGAGTAGTAGAAATATGCCTAGAATCGCATGATTGAACCAAGGTTTTTTAGCATGAGGTGTAGAGAAAATACGTTGAATGTATGCCTCCATTCCAGGGACAATCACCTCTGTGATGCGCTGGGCACAAACAGAGGGGTCTCTCTCCTGGAAGCAGTAATCATTCCACGGGAAATCGGAGAAGTACATCCTCAGGGCGTCCCACCGAGCGGAAGCAAAATGCCAGAAGGATTGCCTCCTCGGTTGGTCCTGAGGCTGTACAGGAGCGATAGGACAGAATGCCGAAATAAGATTGTGATCGGAGGAGCCCAACGGAGAGAACAGTTTGATTGAGTAAGCTGAAGGATTAGAGGTTAGGAAGAGGTCTAGAATGTTGGGCGTGTAGCAGTCACCGCTGAGAGCCGTGTGCTCTTCCCCCCGGTGACTAAGAAAATGGAGTGCGGAAGCACAAACTATGTATTTTGTTATCGTCGTCTCGTGTCTTGTCTGTCGTCGCTCTGTCTCTCTCGTATTGCGTCTTCAATGTTTAACTTTTCTTGTATTCGTTTTTCTTTGACTGTCCGTCCATGTCCTCTTGTTTCCACTTTTACACATTGTTCCACACATACACGAACACTTAAATGTTAACCTTCAGAAACAACATTCACACAAACGCATACACAAACAAACACCTATTCTATGTGCTGTGCTTGTCTTAATGACCTGTGTGATGCTTGGATATGACTTTCTCTATCCGTGAACCGATTAGCACTTAGAACACTCGCTACCGCCAACAGGCGTATCTCCAAGGCGGTCGGGAATACGTGTAGGGTGCTGAACCAACTGCTCTAGATCGGTGAGGATAGCAAAGTTGTAGGCTTGTTCACCAGGCTGGTCAATGAAAGAGGATGAAAGCCAAAGCTGGTGGTGAACATTGAAATCTCCTAGGATGGAGATTTCAGCAAAAGGAGAGTGGGTCAAGATGTGCTCCATTTTAGACTTTAAATAGTCAAAGAATTTTACATAGTTGGTAGAGTTAGGTGAGAGATAAACACCACATATGTATTTAGTAACAGAGTGGCAGTGAAGTCGTTGCGCACGTAGACGCAACATCCAGCTTTGGATTGGAATTTAGGATATAGTAGGAGGGAACAGAGTAGAGATTGCTGTCCGAGACCTGAGTTTAGGTGAGGAAAAGAAGATGAGGTTTAGTGAAGGAGAGATGGTGTTCCACAGAATGGAAATTGGAATGAAGACCGCGAATGTTACAGAAATTGATCAAAAAGAGGTCAGAGAAGTTATCAAGACACCTCTCGAGTCGGCACCCTAAAGAGGAGTCCTATCTTGGGGACTCTGTGGTCCCCCCCCTCCCAGGCGGGGACGCCGAGGCTCATGCTGCTGAAGTTTTTGAGCCACTACCTATAGGGGACCAAAGAATCATCTAAATATGATTCTCATGTGTTGAAAGTCAATCTATACAAGCCAACATATCGTATTTTGGAGCTTCATACTTATTA
Organism: Eriocheir sinensis; assembly: GCF_024679095.1. Classification (NCBI taxonomy): domain Eukaryota; kingdom Metazoa; phylum Arthropoda; class Malacostraca; order Decapoda; family Varunidae; genus Eriocheir; species Eriocheir sinensis. Next base: position 5,875,817 of record NC_066559.1, on the reverse strand, counting down.
TAATTCTCCATGACTCCTTCGTAATATAAGCTATTATAAAATAAAAGTTGCAGAAGAGATCACGAGGACCTAGCGTGATTATCAAGCATGAGCGAGAGTCGTAAGCCATTCTCAAAGAGCCAAGATACCGCTAACCACGCACTGATCATATCGAAGTCCCATTCACTGAGGTGCAGCTCCGCACCGAAGAGTGTGGTGTTGTCCGTGGCGAGGTGGGCTCTGAGTACGTTGGGCCACGTGAAGGTCACGCCCATGAACAAGTTGGGCAAGGAGGCTAAGAGCACTATGAAGATCTGAGGAGAGTAGAAAATACATTATGCGCACACACACACACACACACACACACACACAGTAGTAGGGGAGGCGGTGGCTGAGTTGTCTGTGTGCTTGCGCAGTGTTCAAGAAGGCGGGTTCTAGATTCTCTCAAAAAGAGGATGAGAGATGAGCTCCAAGGAGCAGCATGAACCAAGCAAGATGGCGCCACTATAAGATATTTGCCCGCGCCACAACGGGCTGGAGCCGGCCATCAGGCTCCACTAAGAAAGGCTATCGGCGCCGTAGGCCAAAACGTGACCCCCCCCCCCCCACACACACACACACACACACCTGATGTGGCTTACCTGTTTGGCGTAGCGGCACATCTTTTCTTGACGTGGCTCTGTGTTTTCCGCGTCTTTCATGGCCGCCTTCTTCACCAGAAGGATTGGGTCGGTCTCCATCTGTTGAGAAGGAGCTACATACACGTATACTACAATGATGCTGATGGGTTGTAAACTTTGGCTAGTAAGGATTTGATAACGCCTCAGAAAGAGCAAGAAGAGTACCTTTGTATACTCCATTACTCTTTTTATTTTGACAGTCACTCATAATGGCCAATCCTCGCGATTCCACCTACCCCGGATGACGGGCACCTCGTAATGGACCGTATTGGCTATACAGGCAGCGCCACACGTGGCCAGTCGGTGAACTGTCAAAGCAGTACTTTCCATAGAACTCAAGTTATGTACAAGAGTGCGTCTGAGGCTGCCTCCAGGATACAGAGCCTTGGTGCCGCCACCGCTCCAAGTCAACGACTGCATACACTTTACTCCTACCCAATTTCCTGACTCTACTATTTGACATGGAGAAAAGCTGAAATCGGGTAGGAGTGAAGTGTGTGCAATCATCGGTTTGGGGCGACGGCGGCATGATGGCCGTGTATCCCTAAGACAGCCTCAGACGCACTCTAGTCTGTAACTTGAACTCTGTGGAAAATTCAGCTTGGAGTTGAGTGGCCACATGAAGAAAGGCAAAGGTAAGAAAGCAACGAAGAGGAAACCATGCATTGTCAGACGTTAGTTGCTTGTTTTATATTATGCAAATTTTAATATAACTATTCATATTGAGAAGGTAGTTAAGAGTAGGAGACGGTGCTCCAACAGCAGCCCCTTCTAAACAATAAACCTAATCACCACTCTTCCTCTGCTGGGTACTAGGGTGCGTTGGTTGAAGTGTAGGGTCATTTTGAAATGGTGACAGCCTTTACTCCACTTTGTTGCCAAGGCCACTGTGGTGTGGGCAGAATTTTTTTTTTTTGTCTTGCCATTACTAGAAGGATCTTAGCCTGCATTGTTATACCTTTGCCCTGTAAGGTCACTGCATGTCAAGGTTGTGCTCCATCAGCAATGTATTGGACGTAAAAGAGATTCAGTTTTGAAATATCTCTCATTAGCCCACTGATTATTTGGTAAAAAAGGAGTGTTAATTAGGTTATCTAGGGTAAGATAAAATTCTAAATCTTTTATATCGAAGCACTCCAACTAACGATGAAAGAATAGTCCTCACCCACGTTTCCGCTGAATCACTCGAAGGATGGTTAACATTCAGGCATTACAAGAGAGAAAGACAGCAGTTTCACACGCCTTCAATGAACAGATCCCTCCGCTCCCACCAGGGCAGCAAGCACGTCCACACAAAAGTGAAAAGGAGGCAGGAATAGTGCAATCCGCCCTGATGGCGATGTAGGGCAGAGTCGGGTTTGGGTGTTCCAACTCACGCAAAAGTAGGTCCCTGAGAGAGGTTATGTGGGTACTGGCACCACTCATGCTTCAGTAAGTATATTGCTGATATCTTCGTGGTGATCGCCGACCCTCTCCAACTCAGGTAAACTATGGAGGCATGCTGTAGTAGGGCCTGGTCTGGGATCTCACCATTGGTAGCAGTGGCCGGGTCCAATTATAGACAACGGAAGTAGTGTCGTTGGCGTACTGTTCTCAGACAATGCAGAACAGTCTCGATAAACAGCCAACTTTTTCTATCAACTCTTCAGGCAAATTAACTCAGAACCAGAACACCTTCGTGTTGATATGACTAGGAATAGCTAGTGTCTGCTTGTAATATGCACGCGTGTTCGGCACTGAATTTTACTTAAACAAGTGGAGGAAAAGATTCGGGACTCCTCGCCACAAGTGTGGCAATTTATGGTAGTTACGAACACTTGAGGCTGTGATGCATACTTAAGTGCCAAGTGCACCGAGGACATATACCTGCTTTCATCCTCTCCGTTACACACACACACACACACACACACACACACACACACACTCTGTGCATCAGCATGGATTTCGTAGTAATCGATCTTGCCTTACCAACTTATTAACTTTTTTCAACGACGTTTATTCAAGTTGGGACGCCCGAGCCCCATATGACGTAATTTACCTAGACTTTCAGAAAGCGTTTGATAAAGTTCCCCACGTTAGGCTTATTTCAAAACTGCGTTCCCACGGTATTAGTGACCATCTATGTGAGTGGATTCATGACTGGCTCACCGACAGAGAAGAACGTGTAGTTCTTAATGGTGAAGCATCCGATTGGCAACCCGTAACCAGTGGCGTGCCCCAAGGGTCGGTCCTGGGGCCAACACTATTCATAATTTACGTGAACAATTTAGAGACTGATATCCTGTCAAAAGTAGCCAAATTCGCCGACGACACCAAATTAGGAGGTACGGTAACGAACAGTAAGAATTGCGAGAACATTCAATCAGACTGAATAAGTCTTGCCGATTGCAGCGAAAAATGGCAAATGTGTTTCAACGTAGATAAATGTAATGTAATGCACATAGGTGAAAATAATCCTAACTTTAAATATCAGCTTCAAGGACATGAGCCCAGCGAAGTAAAACAAGAAAATCTTGGTGTCATTATCAGTAACACACTTAAAATGAGCGATCAATGTTCTGCAGCGAGTAAAAAAGCCAATATGATGCTAGGATTAATCTCAAGAAACTTTGATTATAAATCACCCGAACTTATGAAGAGATTATATTTAGCATTTGTAAGACCACACCTAGAATACGCCGTTCAGTTCTGGTCACCGAATTATATAAAAAATCAAGTTTTGCTAGAAAGGATACAGCGACGAGCAACCAAACAAATTCCAGCGCTCCGTAACTTGACGTATGACGAGCGTTTAAAGAGTTTAGATATGTTTTCTTTAAAGAAACGAAGAGTAATAGGAGACTTAATTGAAGTGTTCAAAATCTTTAATAGATTCGAAAACATTAACCCAGATAGTCTATTTCAGAGAGACACCAACACAATAACACGCAGCAGCGGTATGAAGTTAAAGGGAAACCGATGTAACACATTGGCGCGCAGAAGTTATTTCAATAATAGAGTCGTCGATCACTGGAATAGACTCCCACCGTCAGTAGTTAGCGCACAGAGTATTAATAGCTTCAAGTCTCCATTGGATAAGTATTTCAGGGACAGAAGATTTTACTGACCCTTTTTCATATGTTTCAGGCAGTGAGGTGTGGGAACAGTAAGGTTAACAGGGTACTGGAGCGTACCCCTGTACCGAAGGTAAACGAGGATCAAGCCTCTACCGGTAACCCCTGAAACTACATCTCACCCATCGTGAGCAGTCCAATTTAATACTAGCTTTTATTTTTTTTAATTTTTTTTATGACTCAACTAAATACACTGTTTACTGACCCTTTTTCGTGTGTCTCAGGCAGCCTGCAGCACGAGTAAAACCTGAAGACATTAGTTTCCCCCACAGCTTAGGTCACCAGTAGCGTAAGTTAAGGGTAGTAATTTCCTCTTATTTCTCTCTTTACTGTAAAATTTCCATGTCCCTTTCTTCCTTAAAGGCACATGGTGTTCTCTTCTAACTATTTCCTGCCGACACGTTGCCGGAGGGAGAGGTGGGTGGGGAGTAGCCTTCATCTATTCTATCCGATCCTACCACACGTAGTTTACTATTTTTTTTATAGTAGTAGCGGTAGTAAACAGACACCCTCGCCATAGACCGACAGGTCTTCTGGTGTCTGTTCTTCCTATGTATTCCTATGTACTCTCTCTCTCTCTCTCTCTCTCACTGAAATAGTACAATTAGGCCTATGTAGCCAAATAGATAGCAAAGTTTACCCTAACTAATGGATCTCAGGACTATCCGTGGGTGAGGTCATCAAATGTTACCCATACATAATTTACTTTTATTTTCTTATTTATTAACATAGAATTTTCGTTCTGGTGTCATTTTATAGATAATTCAATGGTGCATAACTTCTATTTAGAAGGAGTTTTCAGTATTCAAGTCCATATACATGTTTCTGGAAGGATTATATCAATTATCATGTTTTTTCCAGAACATTTTCTTGCATAAATGAGTTATACTGGTTTTTAGCTAAACCTAATACACAAAATAATGGTATATTCGGATTCTCCATGTATTTAAACATAAAAAAACGATATATCATTCATGAATTAATGTTATTTGCTAGTAGAAATAAACGCGATAAATAAGAGATGTATTTTCCTACCCCCCGGAGCCCATGGGTGGCCCCCTCTGGAGACCCTAAGGGACATTTTTTTTTCTGCCCCCCTTCCAGATCAGTTATTTATGACCCAAGGGATCCGGAAAACACTATGGGCAAACTTTAACACGCCACCTGAATCACCTTTTCTATTAGTCATGCCCATTATTATGAAAATTTTCGCCAAGTCCAGCTTGAGATACACTGGAGGCAAGAATACCTTCTCTGGATTCATTAGGGGTTTGTAAAGACAGCTGAACCCTCCGGCTGCATCTTTTGGTCTTGCCGGCCATTCTTTTCTTACCTAGTGCTCGGTATCAGATCTACTGGTCCACAAGCACAGGACGCACATGTGCTTTGTTTAACCGCTCTCAAGGCCCAGAAGTAGACTGAGTACTTTGAGGTCC